>NW_020867204.1:0-35133 GCF_003369695.1 Bos indicus x Bos taurus | reverse complement strand
GGAACTTGGGTATTGGGAGGGTTTCCAAATCTTAACTGATAGGAGTGGCTCACTGCCCAGATAGTTTGTGCAAACCATATGATTTATGCTGGACACCTGCTTTACTTTGAGGAGTCTGAAATTTTGATACATGTTAGGCAAATGTGTCTATCTTACCAACTCTCAGTGAAAGCCCTGGGCACAGATTTTCTCCTTAGCTTCCCTGATAGCCAACCCTTCACTTGTGTTGTGATAACTCATTGTTGGGATGCTTAAGTATGTCATATTTCACTCTGCTGGAAGGACACTCTTGGAAGCTTGTGTCTGGCTTCTCTTGGATTTTGTATATATATATATATATATATATATATATATATATATATATATATACCTACATGTATATTTACATACAAAGTAGTGCCTTCCCCTTTGCTGATTGACTTTGTATTCTTTAACTGGAATAAATCATAGCCATGGTTCTGACTATATGCTGAGTTTTGGGAGAGCTTCTTGTGAGAGTGATTCTAGGGTGTTCTTTAAGACCCTGTCACACTAACTTAAATAATAATTATTCTGGCTAAACTGTACATAGCATTTAACCTTTTGTAGGCACCATTCTCGGAGAAGGCAATGGCAACCCACTCCAGTACTCTTGCCTGGAAAATCCCATGGACAGAGGAGCCTGGTGGGCTGCAGTCCATGGTGTCGCTAGGAGTCAGACATGACTGAGCAACTTCACTTTCACTTTTCACTTTCATGCATTGGAGAAGGAAATGGCAACCCACTCCAGTGTTGTTGCCTGGAGAATCCCAGGGATGAGGGAGCCTGGTGGGCTGCTGTCTATGGGGTCGCACAGAGTCAGACACAACTGAAGTGACTTAGCAGAAGCAGCAGCAGCAGCAGGCACCATTCTAAGAATATTATATACATGAAATCATTACTACTTCCTCACTCCATCCTCACTATATACTCACCGTATATACTATTACTAACATCCCCATTTTAATGATGAAGAACCCAAGGCACAGAGAAATATCTTGGTAAGTTTTAGAGCCAGGATGATAAAAGGAAGGCAACTATAAAAAGAGCTGAAGGGAAAGATTTCAAATCAGTGAACCACAAACTTTAATTTTAACCTTATTTAGCTCAGTGTTTGGCTAATGATGAATAACTTGAATATAAATTTTATTTCTTTTTTTTTTAAAATGAACAAATAGATGATGTGACTAGATTGTTTCTATGCAAGTGTTACTGTGAGAACACTAGGTTTTTATTTTCAACAGTGATTTTTTTCAATTCTTTTAATATTTGATGGGCAAATGGTTTACCATCAAACAGCCCATGCCACAGCAGTTATGCAAATGACATTTTCCTTCTTAGGCTGCTCTATCAAGGTAAAAGTAAGAACAAGGAAAATCTACAAATGCACCTTAAAACTTTTTTAGAAAACTCTTCTACAATTTTGTCACCAAAACCATTAGTCAAACTGAGAATTACATTTAATTAAAATACAATAAAAGCGATATTTTTTGATCCAAAGAAAATTATTTGCATCTGTTAGACCCAATTATCTAGTATCTGGATAGATTCTTTTTATGAATACTATTCTGGAAAGTTTTTCACTCTTGTATAGGTCATTTTATTCTAAACTTTATTTAGTTTTATTATCCATAAACATAAAGATGGTGGGCAAAGTGAAAGGGTAAGCTGAACTAGGTTATATGAATGGTGAGTCAAAGGACAATTGATTCTTAGATCACTAAATCTGGATACCCCAAGAAACCAGCTCTCTGTTAAAAACTTTTACAGAGGATGAACATACATATGACCCTCTCCAAATGAGAGTATTATGAGAAGACACTTAATCATTACAGAGAAACCAAGAGGAACAATTTAGTGGTGAAGGCTGGTAGATATCACCTTCATCAAGTAATTGGTGTTAACATCACAAGTTAAGAAAAAAAAAAAAAGTCCTGTGACTTCTAATATGCTGCAGTGAATGGAATCCAGTTTTGCTTGTAAGATACTTGTGCCAGAAATGCATAGTCTGGTCCAATCAGGGTATACAGCAGACAAACTCAAGTGAAGGGACACTCTACAAAATAATTGGCATGCTTCAAGAATGATAAAAAGTTTCTGATAGATTGTTTCAGATCAAAAGAGACTAAAGAACCATGACAATTACATGTAATATATGATCTTGGATTGGATCTTGGGTCTGAAAAAGTAAATGCTACATAGTTATTATCCATGGGACAAGTAGTGACATTTGAATAAAATTGGTATATAAGAATCATGATTTTGATAATTGTACTGTGGTTATATTATTGACTTTAGGAAATACACTGAAATATTTAGGGCTAAAAGGGGCACTATGTATACTATTTAAAGTATTGCTAAAACGAATATATATGTGTGTGCATGTGTGCCCACGTGTGTGTGCATGTGTGTGTGAGAGACAGAGAAATAGATACACACACAGAGAATGATAAAGGCAAACAAGGTAAATGTTAACGTTTGTAGACTATGGGTGAAGGATCTGCAGTAATTATCTGTACTAACTTTTCCTGGATCAAATATTTTGTTTTGTTAATTTTTTCTCCTATTTAAATTGAAGTATAGTTAATTTACAACGTGTTAATCTCAAGTGTACAGCAAAGTTAGACACACACACACAAACATAATTTATCTCTCCTTAGCCTGCTATCCCCTTTGGTACCATACTTTTGTTTTTTAATGTCTATTAATCTAATTCAGTTTTGTGAATAAGTTCATTTGTAGCATTTCTTTTTAGATTCAGCATATGAGAGATATTTTATGACATTTGTCTTTGTACTGCTTTTGTAACTTTGCAGTAGTCTAAAATTAATTAAAACACATTTTTTTTTTAAGTGCAGAATCAGAGGGGACTTTAGGGTTAGAGCAAAGCTCTGGGCAAATGTCATTCTCATGGCTGCAGTTATTCAACCAGTTTGGCCAGTGAGCCAGACTGCAGGCATTTACCAAGAGAATGGTCTGGGCCAGGCATTCTCCTGCTAGACATTAGCATGAATGAACAGAACAACAAAGCCCTCTGCTCTCCTGATGCTTATACTCCGGTGGGAGATTACAGATACAAACACAAACAACGTGATATAGACCACGAGAAACCGGAAAAAACATGGAAAAATAAAAATAGCGTAGAGTCAATGAGACAAATAGGCACGGAAGCTGCGTGTCTGGAGGATTCTCCACATGCTCGTGAGAGCTCCTGTTCAGGGCAGGCCCACAGGGTGACAGTTCCTGCGACATAATCACTGCCACCTAGACAGCAGGATAACTCACCTAGGCAGGATACAGGGTTTTCATGTTTTTGTTGTTGTTGTTTGCCAAAAGTACCCATTTTTATTTACTGGGAAAATATGGCCCATAGCGAGAAACACAGTACTATTTCTCTGACACTAACAAGGACTGGTATTTGATCCAAGTTATGTAGGTGAAGTAAAGGTTAGATTTAGGTTTCAGTTAGGTTATTTTCCAAATCCTCTGAAAGAAATATCCCAGAGTTTATACTTTTGATGATATACCTTCCCCCTTGAAACCTTGCACTTTTGCCCACATTTGGACTATGTGATCTTCTGTACTGGTAAGGTTCATCTTCAGGTCATGGGGACACTTACCTTCACAGGAAAGAGGCCCTAGTTTTGTTATTCAAATGACTTAGCATCAGGTCAAACTCATCACGCCCTGTTTGAGTAATTGAGTCTTTGCCTTATTCTTAGAGCTTGTCTGCAAATGCTATCCACCTAGCTTTACTCAAGGGACTGGAGACCTACCTGTGCAAGAGAGACAGGTCAGTCTGCTCCCTGCTGACTTGACAGTGACAAGAAACAGTATTTATCAAGTGCTTAGTCTGCGCCAGATACTGTGTTATGTCCTTTGTTCTTGATGGGGGTGACTGGATGGTTCTGTACACAAGAAGGAAACCCTAGAGAGTGTGAGTTAACTAAGGTTGCCATAGTATTGAGTTTTAAACCCAGCAGTCACTCCAGAGCTAGACTGTTCCTTACTGCTGACTTCAACACACTGAGATTTTCATATTATATTCTTTCCAGTCTGTCTTTTCCCTTGCTCTCCTCTTATCTGACTTCATTCATCTCTTGCTAGATTGACACCGGTGTCCACATAGGGTGGCTTTTTAAAAAATTAAGTATAGTTGATTTAAAATATTGTATGAATTTCTAGTGTACAGAAAAGTGATTTAGTTATACAAATATATATTCTTTTCAGATTCATTTACATTCTAAGTTATTACTAGATACTGAATATAGTTCTCTGTGCTCTACAGTAGGATGTTGCTGTTTACCTATTCATTATAGCAGTTTATATTCACTAATCCAAAATTCCTGATTTATCGCTCCCCTGCCTGCAGTGCAGGAGACCCTGGTTCGATTCCTGGGTCAGGAAGATCCCCTGGAGAAGGGAAAGTCTACCCACTCCAGTATTCTGGCCTGGAGAATTCCAGGGACTGTATAGTCCATGGGGTTGCAAAGAGTCGGACACAACTGAGCAACTCTCACTTTCACTTTCCACTTTTGGTAACCATAAGCTTGTTTTCTATGTCTATGGGTCTGCCTTTTGGTGTCTTGCCTTTTGCCACCAAGTTAAGGTGGCATCTTACTTTCTGGTGACTAACCAAAGCTTGTTTTCTATGTCTGTGAGTCTGTTTCTGTTTTGTAAATAGCTTTATTTGCATCATTATTTTTAGATTTTCACACATAGGTGATATCATATTTGTTCTCTGTCTGACTTACTTTACTAAGTATGATAATCTCTAGGTCCATCTATATGCATATGTGTCAGTTGCTCAGTGGTGCAACTGCAACCCCATGGGTGGTAGCCCATCAGGCTCCTCTGTCCATAGAATTATCCAGGCAAGAATACTGAAGTGGGTTGCCATTTCCTTCTCCAGGGGGTTTTCCCAACCCAGAGACCGAACCTGGGTCTCCAGCATTGCAAGCATATTCCTTACTGTCTGAGCTACCTGGGAAGCCCACATATGACTATATCTGGAACATATATTTTTCTCAGTTTCTATATGATTTTGAAAGGAATTGAATTTAAGAATGCTGGGCTACCAAAGTGGTTCCAGCCAGCTCTCCCCACTAGAACACCAGCAAGATGCCAATAGGCTTCACCAGGAGCTGTGACTCACATTGGGGAAATTATTTTTTCAACAACAGAAGGGCAGGCATTTTTCCAGGAGAGCATTTAATCACTTCTGTAGGGTGGGGTACAATTTGAAAAAATGCCTCTGAACATTCCTGGTGTACCTCCCCATTGAAAGAGAGCATGTAGTTCTCTGGAAAAATATTTCTTCTCTATTAAAATCTGGATTGGAGAGGGTACAATTTGAAAAGCCCCTGAGTTATTTTATACCCCTATAACCACCCCTTCCCACACACTCTCTGGGGGTAGGATTCACCCTGGCCAGCTGAAAAATCATTTCAGTGACCCCTTGTAAATACATATATTTTCCACTGCAGTTGAAAAAATCTTCATGCCTATGATCTGCATGATAAATGAACATCCAAAGTATGTCAGCCTAATGTTGAAACGATTACACGAGTTATATGTGGTTCCATTTGAAATTCATGTCTTTGATATCTTGGCAACTCTAGTAATATATTCCCTTTCCTAAAACCATTTTACAATCAAGTTATTCTAATTAATTTTCAGGATGGATTTTGCCATTTATATATATATATATATATAATTTTTACCTTTTCAGCCTGTAGAGTGACTAATAAGATTATATGAATATACCAAAAGTGTTATGTGGTCTCATCACATAATAGTGTGACATATTTATTTAGTATTTTAAATCCAATATAAATATTCATATTACATACATACATATATGTTTACTTAATGGATTACATATGTATCATATACATATGATATTTTAGTATACATGAAAATACATGACATCATACTGACATGATAATATCAAATAAATATGATCTTTTTCTCTTTTGTAAATGGAATTGGAGAAGGGTAATTGAGAATGTGATGAATGTAGTTCTGTTGAGATTTAAGGAGATAAAAAGGGATATGAATAGCATTAGTAGGTCTTCATAATGCTAGATATATGGTAATGATGATAATGGCATAAGCAAGATGAGTAAGGACTGTTAGAAAGCTGGTGAGAAACTCAAGATAAGGGGTGTGGACAAGAGCCAACCTCAGGCCACACTGATACTTCAAAATGCTCACAATCCTCCTTTAATCGAGACCTGGGAGAAATGAGGGAAACTCGTATTTACTGAGCACCTCCTACATGCCAGACAATGTCAGATACTGTTCTTACCTCATGTCTCTTAACTCCCATAAGAATTACACACCAAATAGTCATTATTAGCCCCACATGGTAGAAAAGCCTAAGATTCAGAGAGGTGAAGTTACTTACATATCCAAGCATGCATGCCCACTAAAGGGCAGTTCTGGAGTGTCCCTTTTAAAGTCTAAAGCCCTTGTTTGGTCCATCCTGCCAAAGCACCTCCCTGAGACTGTACTCCTTAGCGAATGCAAGGCAGAGCACAGCCAATTCAGCCTGAGTAAGGTCTTCCAGTTGTAGATACTCCCAACATACAGCATAGCCCAAAAGTGCTTCCCTCTTGATCTGCTGCTGCTGCTGCTAAGTCACTTCAGTCGTGTCTGACTCTATGCGACCCCATAGACGGCAGCCCACCAGACTCCCCTGTCTCTGAGATTCTCCAGGCAAGAACACTGGAGCGGGTTGCCATTTCCTTCTCCAAGGCATGAAAGTGAAAAGTGAAAGTGAAGTCCTCATTCGTGTCCGACTCTTTAGCGACCCCATGGACTGCAGCCCACCAGGCTCCTCCATCCATGGTATTTTCCAAGCAAGAGTACTGGAGTGGGGTGCCATTGCCTTCTCCCCCTCTTGACCTAGTCAGCTTTATCTCCAAGTTCATCATGTACTCTCTGAACAAACACCTGGGAAGCCCAGCAATTCATTCTAGCTTCGAATCCAGGCCTGTTTCTCTATTGTCCCAGGGTGGTCGTTGTGAGGGTCAGCAGCCACAAGGCTGGCCTCAACCAGCCAAGCTTCTGGCCCGGCCTCCTTCTGATTTGCCTAAAAGGCTCCCAACCACCAGTTCTGACTGTCTACTCTGGATGGCTTGTGACCAGCTGTCCACCATGGCATCTTCCCACAGCCCTTTATCCAAGTGAAGACCTTCCCCTCTTCTCTGCTTTCACTGTGTTGACTTCTGCAGGTGATCATAACATTTTTATGATTAAATTTATGTAGAGTGCCCTGCCAGCTTTCTGATTTGCCTTCTATTTCTGAAGACCGCTGTGATTCCTTTTTCAAATACTGTCATTTTGCAGAGCCATTCCTAAGCATAACTGCCAAATCTATATACACTTATTTGAGCACAAAAGTCAAAAGGTGAACGAAACCATCCTAAGTGATAAAACATTACTTAAATGAGTGACAACCATGTCATAGTGTGCATCACTATACAGAGAACTAAAGCATACATGCATCAGTGTATGAGTTTCTCAGTGGTGTTACAATTGCCACTTAGTGGTTTAAAGCAACACAAATATATCATCTTATATTTCTGGAAGTCTGAAGTCTAAAGGTACTGTGTACCTTCTGAAAAAGCCTCAAGGTGAAAATCCATTTCCTTCTAGGTCTTTTCTAGTGTCTAGGCTCTTCACACATTCCTTGACTCACTTCATTGGATTACTGACCTCTGCTGCAGCTATCATATCTAGTCCACAGTCAGTCTCTGACTGACCTGTCTGCCTCTCTCCGATGAGGATCTTTGTAATTACATTGGATCCACTCTGATAGTCCTCAAGATCCTTCTCTTGACCACATTTGCAAAGCCCTTTTGTCACATAAGGTAACATATTGTAGGGATTAGAATGGGAGTGTTGTGGGTGAGTCACTACTTCACCCAGAACAATCAGGGAGAAGAAAAACTCTGGAGTATTAAACTAGTAGAAAGATGATTAAAGGAAGAAGCCAAAAAGTGCAGGTTCCATCAGCACCAAGTGGCGATGCCTACTACTAAAACTTTCTAATACTACTTTAGGAGAGTAGTAGAAATGCCTTGGCTTCTTGGGTGGCGCTAGTGGTAAAGAATCCACCTGCAGATGCAGGAGACATAAGAGATGTAGGTTCAATCCCTGGCTTGGGAAGATCCCCTGGAGGAGGGCATGGCAGCCCACTCCAGCATTCTTGCTCAGAGAATTCCAAGGATAGAGGAGCCTGGTGGTTTACTGTCCATAGGGTAGCAAAGAATCAGACACAACTGAAGCAACTTAGCAGGCAGACAGGCAGAAATGCATTACTAGTGAACTATGAACCGCAAAATATCAGTTTAGACTGTGCTTGTTCAAGTTGGTAGATAAGCTAATTAAAATAGCCCCATGATGAGCATTTTTGATAAATCTGATAACAGAAACTGAACTTGAAACATCTGATTTGTTACTCACATGTCATTATTATTAGCTAAAATAATGTGTACAGGTATGCATGTTACTGAACCAAACTCGGATCTGCCTGTGTGCAGCAAAGCCAATCTACTGACATTGGGTTATGGTGAAGGAAAGGGGCATATTTATTTCAGGGAGCCATTCAAGGAGTCCAGGCAGCTAGTGCTTAAAAAGCTTGAACTCTCTGGTGGCTTTTAGGAAAAGGTTTTTAAAGACAAGGTGATGAAAGTTGTGGGTTGCCTGATCAGCTCATGGATATTCTTCTGACTGGTTGGTGATGAGGTAATCGGGAGTCAGCATCATTCATCTTCTGGTCCCAATCAGCCTGGGGTCTATGTGCTTGTGGACAGCATTCTTCCACCTGGTGGAGGTTTCAATATCTGCAGAAGAGCTAAAAGGACAAGGCTTAGAATAATATTTACAGTCCTTGAGGAAGAACTAAAGGTCCCTGACTTTGTTTAATGGCTAAACTATTATTGTTTTATCTTGTTTGACAGTTTTCCTTTCTTTCTGTATTTTCTCACTTCCCTGATTAAATTTGTTCTTTGGAACTTGGGGAAGATGCAGGAGGCTAAAGTTTTTCTATAGGCAAGAAACAGGCAGAGGACATGGGGCAGTGGTCTGTCTTGAGAAGATCCCATGGGGTCCTGGTCAGTTACATCCATGTATCACACTCACCTCTATACACATATATACTCACGTATGAACAAAAATATATATAAAAATATGTAATTAATGTATCTGTGAATAAAGGAGTTAGGAATTTTCAAATTAGAGATGAAACTTCAGAGAGTTTCTGAATTATCTCCACCTAAAATGTATCATCAATCCTATGTTCTTTTGACACAAATATTACCTTATATGTATTTTGTCTATAAAGAAGAAAGTTGCAGTCTTAGAAGTGTTCCAGCACTTCCAGGCTTCCAGACGTCTCACGTGTTCCCTCCACGTGACTTTCCAGCAGGTTGTTCAGTGGGCACGCATGTAATCTAGTGGACAATGCAATGCCATCAAAAGCATTGGGCATTTAAGACTGTTTCAGTGGCCCCATATTTGTCATTAAAGTCCATGAACTCATACACATGAAAATCTTCTGTCTGTATATATGGGTTATGATCAATAAGGGGGAAGGGGGAAAAATAAATGTCTTTTTTTTCAGAATATGGCACATAAATATCTGAAACAAGGATTTCATAACAAAAGGGCAAGCTCACCTTACTAAATGCTGATTACTCCGTGTATAATAGAAAAGGAAATAAAAGCGTTTTTATAAAATGTATCAAATCCTAAGAGTGCTGTTAAACTCATTAAAGAAAAAATGAAGTTAGAGAAACTGGTCTTATTTTTTTTCACTCCCAGTAGAGTTCATTTCTACTTCAACAACTAAGCCAAGGTCACATTTAACTCACTTCAATTTCACCCGGTGCACAAGCTAATGTCAATAGTACAGCTGCCATGCAGAGCTAAAGACTGATGGTTAGACAAAGCCATTTACACAAGGCTGGGTCTTTCATCTTCTCTCAGCCAGTGACATAAGAAAGCACTGAGGTTATTCTCAACTAGAGACGAAAACTGGCGTATTAGAAAGAATGTTATTCTCCTTAGCTGTCACACAAAGGATCTGAAGAAATGTAGAAATGTTTTTTTTTTTCCTCCCCTCCCTCTGGTCATCTGGGGAGATCACAAAGTGACTCTAATAGCCTTCACTCTGAAATTTTCACATGGTTTAAGTGATTGCCAAGTCTGATATTTTCCATTTACACTTCATTGCCATCAGAAAAAGAAAAAAAAATCAATATACCTACCTACTCAAGTGTGTCACAGGATGAGCTTATAAAAAAAGACATCAGTCTTTTTAGGGCATGAAAAATATACTTATTCAAATATATCTTATTTAAAATGACATAAATTGCAGTGGTTAGTCAAGATTCGATTTCCTCTAAAATATAAGATTTAAAATATTCCTTGACTTGCCAGGAATCAGAATCTTTCAAATTGTTGATATATACAGATGTACGTGTTTTCTGATGTAAGTCATTCTGACTGTATTTTCTTTTAGTGCATTAGTGACTATGTTTATTAATTTCACAGGAACTAAAACATCCCATTTTATCAGACTGCAGAAGGTAGCACATTTTTTTTTCTTCTCAGGAGATACTTTTATTTTCAAACTTACTTTTCTATTGTATAGCTTGTTGCATTTTAGCTTGATGTCTTAGAGAAAAATGAGGATATTTCTTCATATTATTCTAATAATATTTTACATTAAGAGCCTATTCCTTCTTAACTTGTTTAACTATTAAACTTCTTTATGCAGAAAAGGTGTAATGACTTCGGTGTAACATTTCAAATGCTTCTATTAAAATCAGAGGCAATTTTAACTGTCAAATGTCAGATTGGTCTTTCAATTAAAAGAAGTCTCATGTCAAGTTTGAGTGCAATGGCTGTATGTTATATACATGAATGTTTAGAATTCTTTGATTTCCATATTTCTTCTGGAAGAAAAAGGGGCAGAGTGTTGGTGGCTATGCCCTAGATTTCCTGAGTTAATGCATTGCTTAAGTATCTTTCTCTCTGATCTTATTATATGTGTACAGCATCATTATTGCAAGCAACCAAGAAGGACAACACAATGCTTTCAAGTTTAGACACAGTATTCAAATGTCACTTGTCAAGGAGTTCTGAGTGATGGAATCTTCACCTTCCTATTATTATAGTGTCAGCCCTTAGGTCTGCAGGTTCTTGTATTTATTTACCTCTGCTCCCCAGATAAGAATGGTGAACTGCCCGTCCCTCCCCCCATTAAAAAAAAGAAAAAATAATTCTGTGCATGGGGTCACTCTTGGACTCAGTTCCCCATGTGACAATGCAACATACTAACAATCTGAGTTACTGGGCCGTCCCCCACAGTTACAAGTATTTCAAGGTCAATTTATCAATTTAACAGCTTCATCTTCTTAATCACTAAACTTCTGTCTCTTTGAGCTTGTGCTGAAAGACTGTGGCTGCTAATTAAAATGGAGCTTTACTAGCAAGTACACAAATTAGATCCTGTCAGTAAGTTTATTCTAACTATTGGTCATTTCTAAATGCCTTTTTAATCCCCTAATTTTTACATTAAAATTCAAAAGCCTAACAATCTTAATCACCCCTACATCAAATTCATCATTAAGAACAGGAAGCCAGATGGTATAATTTTGATTTACCGGACTTCAGCGTGAATTAATGTACTGAGTGCCGATAATGAATACATCAAACCTGATATTGCAGAAACCTATGAATCTGGCATGTGAAATTAATAACACACTCTGCACAATGAAAGCATGTAAGCTCATATAAAACTGAGGAGTAATGGGCCCTTTTATTTTAAATGGTCTTTATTAGCCTTCCGTTTTGACTCAAGAAAAAGATGAGCGTTTTGTTTAGTAGTGTACTTGTCCGTTGTACAACTATTTTTCCCCAATGTAACACAATGGGAACAAATTAGGATGATTAATAACAAAGCTTGTCTCGAGAAATTTGCTCGAAGGTTCTCAGAATAGCTGCCGCTTCTGCATTTATTTGGGGAATTGTACATATTAGAGAAGTTGGAAATTTTCTGTAAAACACCATGACCTACAAAATATACTGTTATTGTTTTCTTATAACTGGACCAATTGTTCCTAGTATGTATGCCTCAGAATCACTCTTGAATATTAAGGTTTAAAAAAAAAATAGATGTTTGCTATTTTATCCCTATTGTTTCATTACCCCTAAGGGTATACTATTTTAAACCCAGGAATTAAATCGAATCTGTATCCAGGCATGTAAGTCACGTGCACAAAAGGATGCTCAGAGTGGGCCATCACAAGAAGTTGCTCACTACGTAGAAATTATCGACGTCTGAAGTAAGTGGAAGCTGCTGTTTAGTGATAATGTTTATTAATGCCCTTTGCTTATTTATTAGCATATTTTCAATAAACATATTTTAATTTTTGTTGACTCAATAAGAATTCCAACCTTTATTAAGAATGAAAAGAATCAGAAATAAAATAGATTCATGAATTAACTGAAAAATCTGTGGAAGAAAGACATAAAACAGAATTTTTTTTTTAGGCACCTCAGCGTTTGTATAAAATAAAGTAGTGTCCTCTAGGAGAGTGAGAAATATGTATGTTTTCCATCTGAATTTTCTAAAACACAGGATTTCTTCCATCACCTTGTGACCGTTGTGTGAGAAGGCTCGGGTGTTTTTCTTTCATACGAGCTGCAGGATTACAAATCGCCTGTCCAATGTGAGCCTGGAAATGGCCCCATGTAATATACTTTGTAAATGAAGTCTTTTAAACGTTTGAAGTGGTTTTGCCTCGTATTCCTAATACATATCAATAGACAATGGAGAGATTCAGAAATGTGGCAGGGAACAATCTCTGCTTTTGACTCAACACTATCTATAATGGGATTTGAAGAAGGCGAACTGCCTTTTTCCCTCTTAAAGCAGTGATAGAGGTGGCCAAAGGCTGTTTCGCAGTTGCAGGGAACTTCGTTTTTCACTGCTCTGTAGGTTCACCAAATATTTCAGCAGCCTGCCTCTGAAATGAAGGCAGTGCCACAAATAGGATAATGTTCAAAAAAATGGTACAAACCTTACACTAAGTGCTATTTTCTAGATAACATTGCTCATTGGTTCCATCTATACTCACACTTGTAAGACAGTCTAGAGGATAATTTGTATCTCTTAGAGATACAGCACTAAGATTTATTACAGAATAGGGAAAGGATGTATTAGTGCTTTATCTTAAGGGTAGGGAAAATAAAAGCACTTTTTGGGCTCCTGGTATTTATTTTTGTGACTTAGCCTTCAAAAAGGGTGCGTTTTAATAAAGATTAGGCTGTAAGAAGTACACCTTTAAACCTTACATCACTTTGAATGGAAGAAGTCGGTTATTTCTGGCTGAAAATTTTTCTTACTCTTAAATCTCTTTAACTGAAGCTCATTTGACAAACCTATTATAAAATGAATAAATGCAGCACTGTGTGATTTGTCCACTGTCAACATGTTAACACACTTTATTTGAAGGTAGATTGATGGAGGGTGGCTGGAAGAGTTTACCCTCCTGAGTTAAAGAATAGAAAACCCTTTTTTCTGAGTTTTTTTCTTTTTTTTCTTAGAAGTTCAGAAGAGTAGATATACAATTATCCTCGACTTGCTGATGCAAAGGAACAGAGCATTTAGTTTCTTGTCACTGTCTCTGAAATTCCTAAAGGTACAATTAGCATTTCATTTGACATAATGTTGAAAGGTTCATAGATTGATCTTCCCTAAAATGCAGCAAGAATTTTTTGAAATGCAAATTTTGACATTTATTAACTTTTATTCCAGATCTGTTTATAGACTGTAAAACTGTGCATACATTTAACTCGAAGAAGCTAAAAGGACAATGTTTAGGTGGATACTCTGTGTTATAATAAAAGTCTATTTTATTGTTTCAACAATGAAATTTTTATTATCAGAGATTTATGATATCAGCACAGCAGTTTTTACTGCATGATTCACAGTGTTTTTATAGATGTATATTCAACAAAACAAGGAGAGAAATTGTACTGCAGTGCGCTGCCTCTCAGGAGTGCATTTCCCCATTGAAATAATGTCAGCAGTTTTCCACCTTCAAAGCCCTATGTTTTCAAATCAATTAACAATTCTAATTGTGCAGGAGCAGTTGTTCACTTAGCTTGGCAAATGGGACAGGAAACATTATTTCCTTTCTTTGCCGAAAATGAAGACTTTAATCTTCAGAACCATATTTAACATATAAAAAAACACACAACTGAAAAGTTAGACAGTTTGAAACTCAATCCGTCGGCCTGTGCCCACTTGATTTCTGTGCGGCCTATTTATTTCCCAGTCTTTTTTAAGCCCAGAGTAATAACAGTTTTACATCTCAGTGTGGACAGACCATCTTCAGATTCATTTAGACTTTTCTTTTCATCAGATATTTATCTAGCCAGACAGTTGTAAGAGTTATTACTTTTTGGAGGTGGAAACCAAACATTGGTTCTGACCTGACTTGTGACACTCGAATGCAGATCTGTATCTGCAGGTTAGAAATAGCTGACACGGCAGCGTGGGGAGCCAGGGCTGCTGTTCCACTTAAAGTCCTAATGTCATTTCTACTTAAAAAAATTTTATTGGGATTAAAGTGCAGCCTGTAAGATATTGAACAATGTGGTTCATAAAACAAGAAACACATGCAATCTTATAAGATGTTATTAAATATGTACAGTTTAACCTTTTCTTTTTTTACAAATGTATATATGAATTATAGCTCCTAATATCTATCCATATTTATAAAACACATAAATGCTAAAATTAGAGGAGGCAATCTTTAGGACTTTGGCATCAGTGGAAAAAGGTACTTTCTTAGGTTTTCAATAGCTTGTGAGTTTATTCAAATATATACTTTCAGAAAGACAGCTTGTATTCTAGACTGATTAAAGGCTCTCCAACAAAAAAAGTATTTTTTGATTCACTTTCTCACCAATTTTTAATCTGATGTCCTCCCTTGCGTGGGTCTCACTGTGAAGGACCCCGGGGGCTTAGGATTTCACTGAAATCTTCCAGTTTTCAAACTGGGCACATGCTATTTTTATCCATCAAGAATCCTAGAATTTCTTGATCATGTTTTCTTACACATTCTGTTGTAGCAAGGTAAATATGGAGGCTCTTCAAGTCCCAGAAATAAAAATGAAAATATAATCTTGGCATTCTCAGACAGATCAGATTTGCAGGAAAATTGTACATAAACCAGGCCAACTGTGTGTGGACTCTGTTCTCTCAATGGAACTGCAGCAGCTGATTGAAAAGTAGGAATGCAGTCCCTGGCTGCTCTGGTTTAACACAGAAGTGCAAAATCACATTTTGGTCAGGTGAATTTCAAATGCTTCTGAAGGTAGTTCAAGATCATCAGTCACAATCCCTTGGGCCAACAAAGAGTAGAGAATTACGAGACAGCGTAATGGCTAATATAGGACACCTCCATGTGTATTTTCTTTTAAAAAACAAAGATCAATAATAGGGAAAGACATTTTGTGTATATGTGTCATTTTCTCATTGTAGTATAAAGGAACAGAACTTGGTATTTTAAGCATATTTATGTTTTTGAAAGGAAATAGTTTTTGTGACGTCTTATATAAAATGGTCATATCTCCCCAAACTTCAAAACTATTCAAATGCTACCTCATGCCTGAAGATTTCCCTTGTCCCTCACTCTGACAAGTGAGGAGTGAATGATCTCTCCTTTCTGCATTCATTTAGCAGTTTTTAAAAATCACCCTAATTGTACTTATTCCTCCTGATTTATTATTCCTGTTTGTGTACACTGTGACTCCTATGAGGAAGTGGACCATGTTATAGACAATGATGCACTCTCTGTCAAGCCAGGTGTGTGGCCAGAGTGTGATGTACAATAAGCCCTAAATGACTGGGACAGAAGCAGGTGGTAACACAAGGTTAATGCAGCACAGGCTGTCTTAGCCTCAACACTATGGACACCAGGGCTTTCCTGGTGGCTCAGACTGTAAAGAATCTACCTGCAATGCAGGAGACGTGGGTTCAGTCCCTAGTTGGGAAGATCCCCTGGAGGAGAGCCTGGCAACCCACTCCAGTATTCTTGTCTGGAGAATCCTCATGGACAGAGGTGCCTGGCAGGCTACAGTCCATGGGGTCGCAAAGAGTCGGACACGACCAAGTGACTAAGCACGCACATGGACATTTGGGGTCTGCTAATTCCTTCTGTGGGGTTTGTCTTGTGCATGGCAGAATATTTAGCAGCATTCCTGGTCTCTACCCACTAGAGGATGTCTTCCCTAAGTTGTAACAACTAAAAAAAGTCTCGAGACATTGCCAAATGTCTCCTGGGGGCAGAGTGTTACTCCCTCTCCTCCTACCCCATGTTAAGAATGATCAATATGCATAACATCTAAAATGCCAAAAAAATGGCTAGTAGAGTATTTCCAAAGAAAGTCATAAATTAGCAACCCAAACAATTTAGGAAATATTTAACCCTACCAAGTCATCTCATTGATTATGCTCACAAATCTTCATGGCTATAGCTTTTCTTCCCCCATCCTAATTTCCTATTACCACATTAATTTGCACAGGTTCGTGTAAAATATTTCCTCTTTATAGTCAGGTACTGTGTACTTTATGCCCATATTCACTGCCCCACATGTGATTGTGAGAATCATTTCTTAAATCTTAATCATTTCTTAGTGAAGTGAGTTTGGTTTGGCTAGGTAACCTAGTCAATGTTGTACCAAGATACCTATTTCCAAGAGGAATTGAAGTTGAGCTGTGTAGATTTCAAGGAGTTTTATTGCATTATCTACATTGTCTCAATTTTGACCTCAGTATGTCCCTATTCAAGAATGATGTTAATGCTGAGAAGATACTAAAGAAAGAAGTAAATGTGGAGATTTCCAAAAAAGAACTATATCCAGGTGGGGGTTGGGGGACACTAAGACAAAGAAATCAGGAGGTAGGAAGAAATGGAGAATGTCTCATCAATAAAAATTAGTCATGCTTTGTGTGTCCTCCGTGGTTTTTTTTTTTTTCTTCACAATTTCTCTCTAGCTTGAGCCATGGGCTTTTATCATTCTCTCAGCCTTCTTATCAAGCCAAATTCTTGTCTCTCTCTCTCCTTGTTAACTTTGAATCCCACTATTATGTTATTATTATTTTATCACAATATTATAAAATATCCTCATATCATGCCTACTTCCAGAAAGCAATTGCATGATTTTAAAGGGGGAAAACAAAAATGGAGTTGCAATAATAAATATAAGAATATCCATGTAACAAAAATCTGTGATAGCTGTTCCAAGTTGTTTATTCATTTTTCTTTAACCAATAAAAAGAAGGGGCTATTTAAAAATGGTTTATGCAGACATTAACTCTATGGTCAGATGTGCAACAGCAAACCTAACAAGGGAAGTACAGTAAAGGCAACAAAAGAAGGAGTGAGATGATCCAGCAGAGATTACTAAACAAAAGGCATCCCGTTAAGCCTGATGCACTTAGTGGAGCTAGGGCACAAAATTGTCTTCAAGTTTTCTTGCAGGTAATGTGAAGACGGAAACATGATGGGAGAAGAGTCAGTGTCCATTAGGTGAAGAACAAACCATTGTTTAAGAAAGGCAAATGATATTTTATCCTAAGATCAGAAAAAAGACCCTTTCCTTTTGGAGGATGAACTAATTGTAACAATAAAGAAGTAAAATTAATTTTGCACTTTTTAAAACAGTCAAAAGAAGAACATTTTGGATTACATTGTTTTAAATACTCCTCCAAAAGCAGAATAGAAACTTAACTGGAGGGAAAAAATATATTTCCCTGTCACTAAATGATAGGAAAAATGTGTCACATGAATGCTCTTAAGAGAGACTTCGGGTTATGTGATATTCAAAGTCTTTCACTAGCTTTTGCAAAAGATACAGAATGGCTCTGCAAATGGATGAATGACTATTCTTCAAAAATGACCTTTTATAAAAGTGGAGGGCATAAAATTAAATCATAATTCAGTGAAGGCATTTTTCCAGAAAATAAGATAATATAGTCCAGGTACATTCCTTTCAGATGCCCTCACCTAGGTCAGTAATAGCATTTAGAGAACTTTGGAGAATAGAAAGCTAACATCCCTTAGACCAACGGTCCTTAAATATTTTCTTCCCCAACCAGTGCTGGATAACCCAACAGGCAAACCTTAGGAGAGAGAGGTGGAGAATAAAGGAGAAAAACCTGAAAAGCTAATTTCAACTTCCATATACATGTATATTCTATCATTCTGAACAGTTTCATTTTATGTAGATTATTAAGATTATTTTAATTTTAAGCTAATGGCAGTGGGGACCACAATATTTTCAGTGATACGGGGACTTTCATGGCCCCAACAAACCTGTGGAATAGAATTCTGTCCCATTCGAGGAAAGGATTAGAGGCTTGGGATTAGCAGAGGCCAACTAGGATATATAGGATGGATAAACAACAAGGTCTTATTGTATAGCACAGGGAACTATGTTCAATATACTGTGATAAACCAAAATGAAAAAGAATATGAAGACGGATATATCTGTGCAACTGAATCATTTTGCTGTACAATAGAAACTAGCACAACACTGTAAATTAACTATACTGAAGTAAATTAACCATAGATAGATAGATGCTGCTGCTGCTGCTGCTGCTAAGTCGCTTCAGTCATGTTCGACTCTGTGCGACCCCATAGACGGCAGCCCACGAGGCTCCCCCGTCCCTGGGATTCTCCAGGCAAGAGTACTGGAGTGGCTTGCCATTGCCTTCTCCGAGATAGACAGATAGATTTAAAAAATAGTAATTCTGAAGATGTGATTCTTGACTTGGGAAGTTAGGGTTGGTCTGGAATGGGAGAGGCAGGCCAAGAGAATGAGAAAACATGTTTGGGAGGAATGGAGTCACTCTAAGTGTCTGATTTTTAGCAATCAGTGAAGAATCTGCTAAAACAAGGTCTTCAAGCAAGTATTTGTGACCTTCAAACACTTTACAATGCCATCACTCTCCCTTCCCACTTTATAAACACAGCTTTCGTCTCAAAAATCAGCATCTCTACTGAGCTTTCAGCAAATAGTCTATTACAGTCAAATTAGAGCTGAATTTGTTCGTGAGAGCCTCAAGTGCCAACCTTCTGAGCTATTGATTAAATAAAGCTACGTGTCTCTTACTTACCAACTGCTCAAGTAGAAAATTAGATAAAGCTTTGGAAATTTAGGAGTTTCACAGGAATCCTTGCTTAAGTATTGGAAAATTCACTGTAGGTGTGTAGAAGTTTATGCCTGGAAAGGGCCATGATTTTTTCTCAAAAAACAGCATTAACTCTTCTGAAATGAAAACTCCAAAGAACTAATACCCCCATATTCTATGCCATAAAGCATAAATTTTAAATTTCTTAATTGAAAAAAAGGAGCATAAAACAAATAATAGCAACAACAAAAGCCCAATACATAGAAGAAGTGATTTTGAGTGTCTTTATTCTAGTTGATTTGCCAACATGAGTCATTTGCCAAATTCACCCTTCGATAGTGAGCTGTCTTCCTCTATAGGGATCAGAACCTAGGTTTTATTTATTTTTATTTATTTATTTAGAACCTAGATTATAGAAACTCTTGAGCCTAGCTAAAATATTTTCTTAGATAGGAATACAGTACATTCTTATTTATTTTATTTATATTGAGTATAGTTGCTTTACAATGCTGTATTAGTTTCTTTTTTTTTTTTTTTTTAATTTTATTTTATTTTTAAACTTTACATAATTGTATTAGTTTTGCCAAACATCAAAATGAATCCACCACAGGTATACATGTGTTCCCCATCCTGAACCCTCCTCCCTCCTCCCTCCCCATACCATCCCTCTGGGTCATCCCAGTGCACTAGCCCCAAGCATCCAGTATCGTGCATCGAACCTGGACTGGCAACTCGTTTCTTACATGATATTTTACATGTTACAATGTCATTCTCCCAAATCTTCCCACCCTCTCCCTCTCCCACAGAGTCCATAAGACTGTTCTATACATCAGTGTCTCTTTTGCTGTCTCGTACACAGGGTTATTGTTACCATCTTTCTAAATTCCATATATATGCGTTAGAATACTGTATTTATGTTTTTCCTTCTGGCTTACTTCACTCTGTATAATAGGCTCCAGTTTCATCCACCTCATTAGAACTGATTCAAATGTATTCTTTTGAATGGCTGAGTAATACTCCATTGTGTATATGTACCACAGCTTTCTTATCCATTCATCTGCTGATGGACATCTAGGTTGCTTCCATGTCTTGGCTATTATAAACAGTGCTGCGATGAACATTGGGGTACACGTGTCTCTTTCCCTTCTGGTTTCCTCAGTGTGTATGCCCAGCAGTGGGGTTTGCTGGATCATAAGGCAGTTCTATTTCCAGTTTTTTAAGGAATCTCCACACTGTTCTCCATAGTGGCTGTACTAGTTTGCATTCCCACCAACAGTGTAAGAGGGTTCCCTTTTCTCCACACCCTCTCCAGCATTTATTATTTGTAGACTTTTGGATCGCAGCCATTCTGACTGGTGTGAAATGGTACCTCATAGTGGTTTTGATTTGCATTTCTCTGATAATGAGTGATGTTGAGCATCTTTTCATGTGTTTGTTAGCCATCTGTATGTCTTTTTTGGAGAAATGTCTATTTAGTTCTTTGGCCCATTTTTTGATTGGGTCATTTATTTTTCTGGAGTTGAGCTGTAGGAGTTGCTTGTATATTTTTGAGATTAGTTGTTTGTCGGTTGCTTCATTTGCTATTATTTTCTCCCATTCTGAAGGCTGTCTTTTCACCTTGCTAATAGTTTCCTTTGATGTGCAGAAGCTTTTAAGGTTAATTAGGTCCCATTTGTTTATTTTTGCTTTTATTTCCAATATTCTGGGAGGTGGGTCATAGAGGATCCTGCTGTGATGTATGTCGGAGAGTGTTTTGCCTATGTTCTCCTCTAGGAGTTTTATAGTTTCTGGTCTTACGTTTAGATCTTTAATCCATTTTGAGTTTATTTTTGTGTATGGTGTTAGAAAGTGGTCCAGTTTCATTCTTTTACAAGTGGTTGACCAGATTTCCCAGCACCACTTGTTAAAGAGATTGTCTTTAATCCATTGTATATTCTTGCCTCCTTTGTCGAAGATAAGGTGTCCATATGTGCGTGGATTTATCTCTGGGCTTTCTATTTTATTCCATTGATCAATATTTCTGTCTTTGTGCCAGTACCATACTGTCTTGATAACTGTGGCTTTGTAGTAGAGCCTGAAGTCAGGTAGGTTGATTCCTCCAGTTCCATTCTTCTTTCTCAAGATCGCTTTGGCTATTCGAGGTTTTTTGTATTTCCATACAAATTGTGAAATTATTTGTTCTAGCTCTGTGAAGAATACTGTTGGTAGCTTGATAGGGATTGCGTTGAATCTATAAATTGCTTTGGGTAGTATACTCATTTTCACTATATTGATTCTTCCAATCCATGAACATGGTATATTTCTCCATCTATTAGTGTCCTCTTTGATTTCTTTCACCAGTGTTTTATAGTTTTCTATATATAGGTCTTTAGTTTCTTTAGGTAGATATATTCCTAAGTATTTTATTCTTTCTGTTGCAATGGTGAATGGAATTGTTTCCTTAATTTCTCTTCTGTTTTCTCATTATTAGTGTATAGGAATGCAAGGGATTTCTGTGTGTTGATTTTATATCCTGCAACTTTACTGTAGTCATTGATTATTTCTAGTAATTTTCTGGTGGAGTCTTTAGGGTTTTCTATGTAGAGGATCATGTCATCTGCAAATAGTGAGAGTTTTACTTCTTCTTTTCCAATTTGGATTCCTTTTATTTCTTTTTCTGCTCTGATTGCTGTGGCCAAAACTTCCAAAACTATGTTGAATAGTAATGGTGAAAGTGGGCACCCTTGTCTTGTTCCTGACTTTAGAGGAAATGGTTTCAATTTTTCACCATTGAGGATAATGTTTGCAGTGGGTTTGTCATATATAGCTTTTATTATGTTGAGGTATGTTCCTTCTATTCCTGCTTTCTGGAGAGTTTTTATCATAAATGGATGTTGAATTTTGTCAAAGGCTTTCTCTGCATCTATTGAGATAATCATATGGTTTTTATTTTTCAATTTGTTAATGTGGTGTATTACATTGATTGATTTGCGGATATTGAAGAATCCTTGCATCCCTGGGATAAAGCCCACTTGATCATGGTGTATGATCTTTTTAATGTGTTGTTGGATTCTGATTGCTAGAATTTTGTTAAGGATTTTTGCATCTATGTTCATCAGTGATATTGGCCTGTAGTTTTCTTTTTTTGTGGGATCTTTGTCAGGTTTTGGTATTAGGGTGATGGTGGCCTCATAGAATGAGTTTGGAAGTTTACCTTCCTCTGCAATTTTCTGGAAGAGTTTGAGCAGGATAGGTGTTAGCTCTTCTCTAAATTTTTGGTAGAATTCAGCTGTGAAGCCGTCTGGACCTGGGCTTTTGTTTGCTGGAAGATTTTTGATTACAGTTTCAATTTCCATGCTTGTGATGGGTCTGTTAAGATTTTCTATTTCTTCCTGGTCCAGTTTTGGAAAGTTGTACTTTTCTAAGAATTTGTCCATTTCTTCCACGTTGTCCATTTTATTGGCATATAATTGTTGATAGTAGTCTCTTATGATCCTTTGTATTTCTGTGTTGTCTGTTGTGATCTCTCCATTTTCGTTTCTAATTTTGTTGATTTGATTTTTTCTCCCTTTGTTTCTTGATGAGTCTGGCTAATGGTTTGTCAATTTTATTTATCCTTTCAAAGAACCAGCTTTTGGTTTTGTTGATTTTTGCTATGGTCTCTTTTGTTTCTTTTGCATTTATTTCTGCTCTAATTTTTAAGATTTCTTTCCTTCTACTAACCCTGGGGTTCTTCATTTCTTCCTTTTCTAGTTGCTTTAGGTGTAGAGTTAGGTTATTTATTTGACTTTTTTCTTGTTTCTTGAGGTGTGCCTGTATTGCTATGAACTTTCCCCTTAGGACTGCTTTTACCGTGTCCCACAGGTTTTGGGTTGTTGTGTTTTCATTTTCATTCGTTTCTATGCAAATTTTGATTTCTTTTTTGATTTCTTCTGTGATTTGTTGGTTATTCAGCAGCGTGTTGTTCAGCCTCCATATGTTGGAATTTTTAATAGTTTTTCTCCTGTAATTGAGATCTAATCTTACTGCATTGTGGTCAGAAAAAATGCTTGGAATGATTTCTATCTTTTTGAATTTACCAAGGCTAGCTTTATGGCCCAGGATGTGATCTATCCTGGAGAAGGTTCCATGTGCGCTTGAGAAAAAGGTGAAATTCATTGTTTTGGGATGAAATGACCTATAGATATCAATTAGGTCTAACTGGTCTATTGTATCGTTTAAAGTTTGTGTTTCCTTGTTAATTTTCTGTTTAGTTGATCTATCCATAGGTGTAAGTGGGGTATTAAAGTCTCCCACTATTATTGTGTTATTGTTAATTTCTCCTTTCATACTTGTTAGCGTTTGTCTTACGTACTGTGGTGCTCCCGTGTTGGGTGCATATATATTTATTATTGTTATATCTTCTTCTTGGATTGATCCTTTGATCATTATGTAGTGACCTTCTTTGTCTCTTTTCACAGCCTTTGTTTTAAAGTCTATTTTATCTGATATGAGTATTGCTACTCCTGCTTTCTTTTGGTCCCTATTTGCATGGAAAATCTTTTTCCAGCCCTTCACTTTCAGTCTGTATGTGTCCCCTGTTTTGAGGTGGGTCTCTTGTAGACAACATATGTAGGGGTCTTGTTTTTGTATCCATTCAGCCAGTCTTTGTCTTTTGGTTGGGGCATTCAACCCATTTACGTTTAAGGTAATTACTGATAAGTATGTTCCCGTTGCCATTTACTTTATTGTTTTGGGTTCGAGTTTATACACCGTTTTTGTGTTTCCTGTCTAGAGAATATCCTTTAGTATTTGTTGGAGAGCTGGTTTGATGGTGCAGAATTCTCTCAGCTTTTGCTTGTCTGAAAAGCTTTTGATTTCTCCTTCATATTTGAATGAGATCCTTGCTGGGTACAATAATCTGGGCTGTAGGTTATTTTCTTTCATCATTTTAAGTATGTCTTGCCATTCCCTCCTGGCTTGAAGAGTTTCTATTGAAAGATCAGCTGTTATCCTTATGGGAATTCCCTTGTGTGTTATTTGTTGTTTTTCCCTTGCTGCTTTTAATATTTGTTCTTTGTGTTTGATCTTTGTTAATTTGATTAATATGTGTCTTGGGGTGTTTCTCCTTGGGTTTATCCTGTTTGGTACTCTCTGGGTTTCTTGGACTTGGGTAATTATTTCCTTCCCCATTTTAGGGAAGTTTTCCACTATTATCTCCTCAAGTATTTTCTCATGGTCTTTCTTTTTGTCTTCTTCTTCTGGAACCCCTATGATTCGAATGTTGTAGCGTTTAATATTGTCCTGGAGGTCTCTGAGATTGTCCTCATTTCTTTTAATTCGTTTTTCTTTTATCCTCTCTGATTCATTTATTTCTACCATTCTATCTTCTAATTCACTAATCCTGTCTTCTGCCTCTGTTATTCTACTATTTGTTGCCTCCAGAGTGTTTTTAATTTCACTTATTGCATTATTCATTATATATTGACTCTTTTTTATTTCTTCTAGGTCCTTGTTAAACCTTTCTTGCATCTTCTCAATCCTTGTCTCCAGGCTATTTATCTGTGATTCCATTTTAGTTTCAAGATTTTGGATCAATTTCACTATCATTATTCGGAATTCTTTATCAGGTAGATTCCCTATGTCTTCCTCTTTTGTTTGGTTTGGTGGGCATTTATCCTGTTCCTTTATCTGCTGAGTATTCCTCTGTCTCTTCATCTTGTTTAAATTGCTGAGTTTGGGGTGTCCTTTCTGTATTCTGGCAGTTTGTGGAGTTCTCTTTATTGTGGTGTTTCCTCGCCGTGTGTGGGTTTGTACAGGTGGCTTGTCAAGGTTTCCTGGTTAGGGAAGCTTGTGTCGGTGTTTCTGGTGGGTGGAGCTGTATTTCTTCTCTCTCCTTTCGAAGAGTTGGGTTGCTTTTCTGGGTGCCTGATGTCCTCTGCCGGCATTCAGAAGTTGTTTTGTGGAATTTACTCGACGTTTAAATGCTCTTTTGATGAATTTGTGGGGGAGAAAGTGTTCTCCCCGTCCTACTCCTCCGCCATCTTGGCTCCTCCTCTGTATTAGTTTCTATTGTACAGCAATATATGTATGCGATATATCCCCTCGTTTTTGGATTTCCTCTCCATTTAGTTCACCACAGAGAATTGAGTAGAATTCTCTGAGCAATAGAGTAGTTCCTCATTAGTTATCTATTTTATACATAGTACCAATGGTGTGCATATGTCAATCCCAATCTCCCAGTTAGTCCCATTACCCTTTCCCCCATTGGTGTCCTTACATTGGTTCCCTGTCTATGTCTCTATTTCTGCTTTGTACATAAGATCATCTATATCATTTTTCTAGATTCCACATACATGCATTAATATATTACTATTTCATTTTCTCTACACAGAAGGACTTCCCTGGTGGCTCAGTGGTAAAGAATCTGCCTGCCAGTGCAGGAGATGCAGGTTTTATCCCTGAACTAGGAAAATCCCCCAGAGAAGGAAATGGCAACCCACTCTAGTATTCTTGCCTAGATAGTCCCATGGACAGAGGTGCCTGTGGACTACAGTTCACGGGGTCATAGGAGCTGGACACAACTTAGTGACTAAACAACAACACTGAGTGAAGCAGGAATCGCAAATTAGGGAAAACTGTTCTAGAGTAAATACTGGAAGAAGGTGAAGTTTTGTGATGCTTATCACCATACTGAGTCTTGTTATCATACAATTCTTATACAAATGTTTTCACGTGTAACTGAATAACCCCACAATGTCGTCAGTCAGTTCAGTTCAGTCGCTCAGTCATGTCCGACTCTTCGCAACTCCATGGACTGCAGCATGCCAGGCTTCCCTGTCCATCACCAGCTCCCGAAGCTTACTTGGACTCATGTCCATTGAGTCGGTGATGCCATGCAACCATCTCATCCTCTGTCATCCCCTTCTCCTCCTGCCTTCAATCTTTCCCAGCATCAGGGTCTTTTCCAGTGAGTCAGTTGTTTGCATCAAGTGGCCAAAGTATTGGAGTTTCAGCTTCAGCATCAGTCCTTCCAATGAATATTCAGGACTGATTTCCTTTAGGATTGACATTGTTGTCAGGGTCTCTCGATTTGTCCTGAACACTTCAAAAGTCAGAATTAATGCTGAATTTAAAATGAACAAATTAATAGAGCCACTATCACTTCCATACTATGGATAAATCTAGTTATTGCATTTATGTTAATATCTTTTTCTCACTGTTTTTTTGAAATTCTTTATCTGGCAAAAATACAGGTATTAAGTACTGCTTTTGTTTTCTATTCACAGATGTGTTCTTAGTTTACATGTGGTACAATGTGTATTTTCTCACAAGTATCAAAGTTGGAAAGGAAAGGCTGTGACACACCTCTATGAGGACATGAAGTATGGAAGAAGAACTTGTGATTTTGGTTTGCTTTAGAAAAAGGGTCCACATCTTCTGTGCCAGTCTCAGTTCTCTGTTTTTATCCCATTTTGCTAAGTTTCTGAATCTTCTCCATCCAGTTGATTTCTGGCCTATCTTTTCCTTGCGAGTGGAAGCTTGTGGTTTTCTACCACCTATTCTGCTCCTGAACACATCTGCCTGCACTTCTAGATTGGACTCTGGTCCAGTCCTCCCAGATTAGTGAGTTCTTGATGTTTCCATGACCTCCATAAATCCAGAGTTGTGGTGAGGGACCTCTTTCTGGGGATGGCTTTGAAAGTGAAAGTGAAAGTTGCTCAGTCAGGTCTGACTCTTTGTGACCCCATGGACTATACAGTCCACGGAATTCTCCAGGCCAGAACACTGGAGTGGGTAGCCTTTCCCTTCTCTAGTGGATCTTCCCAACCCAGGAATTGAACCAGGGTATCCTGCATTGCAGGCAGATTCTTTACCAACTGAGCTATCAGGGATGGCTTTACTTGTGGCCATCTCCAAATTCTGTCTCATCCCTTCCTCCTTTCCCAGATTGCATGCCTCCTCACATCTACAAGCCACAATGGATTACTCCTTCCTGAGAACTGACATAGTTGAGGAAGTAGGGGAATCTCTGGGCAGGGGAAAAAAAGACTTAAGACAGATCTGTGAAAATCAGTTGAAAATAATTAGGATATCATCATTTTAGTGAAAGAGGTACACAAGGAGCTTGAGAAAAGATCAAGGAGCGAACTTCAGAAGGCACAGAGAGTAAACACATTGAGTTATAAACATATTGAAAGAAACGGGGTCAATTTGTCAAAACAACAGTCAAGAGTAGTGACTGTAGGATGGACGGTTACAATAGAAATGGTTTCTTTACTGATTTACATGCATCTAGAAAACAATATTCTAATGGCAACATTTTTATCATCTAGGTTTACCTCCTATAATGATTATTTTCTCTTTCCTTACAATATCTGCTATTGGGGAAATTCTATAAGTGAAGCATGCTTTTTTCTTGCTGGGTCAAAACAAAGTATTGCAGTGGCCTCTTCATAAATGTCAATTGCCTTCTCTTTTCCCTAAGCCTGGAATGAAGCTAATAAAGTTCTCCTGAAGATTCATAGACTCATAGAATGTTTTATCTAGGGAGGAATTTAGAGATAATCTCCCCCAACTCCCTCTAAGAAAGATGAGGACGTTGTGGCCCAGAGACTGGAAGCGGCTTGTAGGAGGTTGCCCAGCAAGTTCACAGTACAGCCAAGAGCAGAAGCCAAGTATTGGTTGGAGGGAGAAACAGGAGCAAAGGTTCTGATTTAGGGAGGTGACACATTCCTGAAAACTGAAAGAACTGTTCTCATAGGCTGAAGAATTAGGTTTGTGTCATACTATCCTGGGTTGGAAAAGCCATGTTAGGGACTTAAGGAGTAGAGAGAGACGTTGGATGCTTAGAGGGATGATGACATTAGATGGCGTTTTGAGAAACATACATTATTTTTTCTGTATTATTTCCACTGAGTAATAAGATTCTCTGCCTCTCAAATGTCCTTAGTCTCAATTCAGGATGTAATCTTGCTCTCTGCAGTCATCCTTGTCCTGATGATAATTTCTCCTTCTATATTTTTTTCCACCACTTCTATTTATCCTCCAGACCAGAATATTTGCTTCTAGGTCATTTTCACCCTCAGTTTAAAACAGAGATAGCCTTTGTCTACCTTATCTATCTCCCCAGGCTCTTCTGTCTTCTCCCATTTCCTGGGTGATCATACTTCACTTCAGAGATTTTGTTTGGCTTTATCTAGTCCTTAGACTCTTGACCAGGAATGGATAAAGTGTCTAATACTTCCATTAATTTTATACTGCAATCCACACTTTTCTGTGAATATCTTCCTCACATCAGAAGACAGGGAAACACTTCTTTGTCTGTCAGAGAAGAAGTTTCATATCAAACATTTTGTAGGCATTTACCCTATTGCTAAAGTCCTGGCCTTTGTGTATTTGACAATAAATTATTTATAGTAATAATTTTCTTTCTTTGTATTATGTTCACAACACTATCTTTCACTATCACACCCTAGAAGGTCTAGATTGCATTGCTTTAAATCTTTAAGGGCTTAAACATAATACCAGGATTAGAGGAGACAATTAGCATTTACTGAATAGTTGCCATGTAACAGACACCGTGCTATGACATTTCCTCATTGGGTTGAGTTGAGCCAAAGTGAAATTCAGAATCTAGACTTCAGCAAATGTATGAGCTGGTGATACTTCTAGGTATCTTCTAATGAAATAGCTACACAAGGGAACTTTTGTATTCGGGGTGAAGTCAGAGGGATGGAGGTGGGGAGAAGGAAGATGGGAAAAGAGAAGGAAGAAATGGCTGATGACTGGGGAATGCATGGCCCCCTTCTCCATTAGCTGGAGAAACTGGTTCTATGGCTTAAAGGAGAGATGGTTTAAAAACAATACATGCAGAAGTTGTATTGGTGAAAGTAATTTTGCTCTGGGCAAGAAACAAAAGCCTGCTTAGGGGCTCACCTAATAAAATATGACCCTAATTGGAAGAAAACAATTTGCTTCCCAACTCTATCACAAACCATAGTGTTTGAGAGGTTGCAGAAATTACTAGCTGAGGATGGTAGAGTCTGGAAGATAAGTCCTCTCAACAAAAGGATGAAAAAGAGGTCATGATAAGGTTCCATGGCAAGAAATTGGTGTAATACAGAGATGGGGCATGTGTAATGACTGAGAGGATATTGAAGAAATACCTGGTCATGCAGGTGACCCCAGTAGGCATAAATTTTAATATGATCCCAAATGAATAGAACCAAGTGACATATATACATCACCCCATATAATTCCTTAAAGTATCATTTGAAAATAGAACTATTATCTTCATTTCCAGAGGAGGAAATAAATACTCAGATTAAACAGTTTTTCATGGTCATGCAGTTCATCAGGGGCAGTTCTACGTTCTAACTCTGAGCCTTGGTAATATCCCACACTGATGTTCCTTAGGACTAGACACATTGCCTCCTGACTAGGTGGGACTTGCTTTCTGATTGGTTGAGTATTCAGGTAGGGGTGGCCAGAATAGAGTAAAGGGTACCCAATGACTCAGATTATATATTTTTTTATTCATTTATCTGCTGAAAAGGCATCACAGAATTGTTGAAATAGTATAGACATTGAAGGCAGGCATACTTGAGCTTAGATCTCAACATTGCCATTTTCTAGCTGTAAGCTTTTTTTGAAATGACTTTTTTCTCTGTCAGTTTTGGTCTCCTTGTCTGTAAGTGGGAATAATAATATGTCCTTTGAATACAGTTGTGAAGCATAAATCTATAGCTTGAAAGCATAAATCTATAGCTTAAAGCATAAACCTATAAACCTGTAGCTCATATTACAGTGCCTAGGACTACAATAAGTGAAAATGTTAGTTGCTCAATCATGTCCGACTCTTCATGACCCCATGGACTGTAGCCCACCAGGCTCCTCTGTCCATGGAATTCTCCAGGCAAGAAGTGGGTAGCCATTTCCTTCTGAAGGGGATCTTCCCTATCCAGGGAACAAATCTGGGTCTCCTGCATTGCAGGCAGATTCTTTACCATCTGAGTCACCAGGGAAGAAAGAACACAGTAGGTTCTCACTAAATGATAGCCACTTTTATTATTGGCAGTTCCCTTGCCTGAACTCTTTGTATCCATGAGAGAAACCATGTGGAACATGTCAGCACAGAATACCAGCAGATTGAGTGTTGGTGCTGTCAGTCCTTAACTTCATTTTACATTTTTCCCTAGCATGTCTTTTTTTTTTTAATTTTTGCTTCCATATATAAAATAACATATGGGAGTACATTGTTTTGACTCCTCCTGCTAGGAACCAAGCCATCACTTTTTTTCTCTATAAAAGGAAGGGGATTGTATTGACCTACATCTTTTCTCTTTGGCAAATGCCCACATTATATTTATTGACATGTCAGAGTTTTTCCTTAAAGCACCTCATTCTGTGGCTAGCAAGTGTGTTTTCTTTCACTTGAAAGGCTATCCAAAAGGCATTCCTGTATAAAATTCACTGAGTTTTTCTTAACTATGCATTGTCATGAGACCCATATGGCCGTAAATGATTAGTTTTTTCATGAAAAATGGTTTTTAAATCAAAAGTGAAACCTGCTAAAAAGAATTTGCATACTTGATGAAAAATAAAGGCAATAAAATGTTTAATCTGCTGTGAGAAATGTACTGGGATTTTCATAAGCACCCCTTACATAATAAGGAAATACATTTTCACTTATGATCTTTGCATTACCAGTGTTATGGAAACTTGGCCTCTTTAGAAAGTGATATAGAAAACTAGAGCATAAATGGTGTTCACCTTAAGATTCAAGCAGATCTGCTACATCTGGAAAGTTGTGAAGTTAGACCTGCTCTGATCCATGTAAATGAGGAGCTTAGTGGAAAAACAACCCACTCTAGTATTCTTGCTGGAGAATTGTATGGACAGAGGAGACTGGTGGGCTACAGTCCATGTGGTCACAGAGCTGGACATGATGAAGCCACTTAGCAGACAGGCAGGCAGTGGGAAAACACTTGGACTCAGAGAAGAAATGGAGCAGTGTGATGGGCTCTAAGGAGAGGAGAGAGTCTGATCACAGTACTGCGAGCTTCATTAATAGGAACCAGAAAGTTACATCAGTGTTTGACATACGAGCAACCAAATACTTAAAGAATTGTTGTTGTTGTTGTTCAGTCACTCAGTCGTGTTCAACTCTTTGAGACCCCCTGGACTGCAGCACGCCAGGCTTCCCTGTCCTCCACTATTTCTTGGAGTTTGCTCAGACTCATGTCCATTCAGTCAGTGATGCCAGCCAACCATCTCATCCTCTGTCATCAGCTTCTCCTCCTGCCTTCAAATTTCCCAGCATCAGGGTCTTTTCCAGTGAATTGGCTTTTTGCATGAGGTGGCCGAGGTGTTGGAGATTCAGCATCACAGTCCTTCCAATGAATACTCAGAGTTGATTTCCTTTAGGATTGATTGGTTTGATCTTCCTGCTGTCCAAAGGGACTCTAAAGAGTCTTCTCCCACACCATAGTTTGTTTCATTAAAACCTTCATGGGAAACTGAAAGCAAGAGGACTCAGCAGCAATGAAAGCCGTAGTGCTGGGAAACTTGGGAAATGGTATCTTGGTCCAGATGCTGAGTGTGTCAGCAGCAGAGCAGCTGCCTTGGAAAGCATCATCTGACAAAGGAGATGCCATCTGACAGAAAGATGCCCAAGAGAAAAATGGCCACCACTTCCTGGTAGCATGTAAACAGAAGGGCCAGGAAGTGGAGTTCACATGAAACTCACTTTGAGAACTCTTAGAAGTATCTAGAAAGTGTTTGAGGTGACTGCAATTCCTAAGGAGCTGATATAGTGGAGAAAGGTACTGCAGCAGTGATTCTAGCTTTATTCCAAGTGGGTATCATTAATTGCATGCTTAATTTCTTCCTACTTATATCAACTAACAAGTATTCTATAAAATGCAATCCCTGGTTGAGAACTTTTTTAATGGTACGACACATTTCAAAGTGTATCTGAAGTTCATTGTGCCACTACTTTTAATTGGTATTGAAGAGGCAACATTAAGAAAACACAGTAAAAGGGAAAAGTAGAATGTAAAAGTAAATGCATCTCAATATGAATAGTTGCAAATGCTAATCAACTTGGAAAAAAGATTATTCTCAATTTACTGCATCAATTGGATAACACAATTGGATAATCCTTATGATGAGATTTCATTCTGTATCATTCAAGAGGCTGTCCAGTAACTTCAAGCAAGGCTGTGGATAATTCCATCCTGGAGATTTTTTAGTCCCCAGCCACCTGGGATAAATTCTAAGCACCTGGCACAGCCACACAGAATCTCAGGAAAGAATTATTTCTGGGTCAGTATGAAGAGCTTCCCGAGAAGGCAATGGCACCCCACTCCAGTACTCTTGCCTGGAAAATCCCATGGATGGAGGAGCCTGGTAGGCTGCAGTCCATGGGGTCACTACAGTCAGACACGACTGAACTACTTCACTTTCACTTTTCACTTTCATGAATTGGAGAAGGAAATGGCAACCCACTCCAGTGTTCTTGCCTGGAGAATCCAGGGACAGGGGAGTCTGGTGGGCTTGCCGTCTATGGATTTGCGCAGAGTCGGACACGACTAAAGCCAACTTAGCAGAAGCAGCAGCCATGAAGAGCTTCAAGTCTATATTTAAAAGAAAAATGGTCAAAATATTGCATCCTTTCCTCACATAAACAATGATTTATTTGTGTCTAATACTTATTCTCTTAATTTGTTACAGTCTAAAGATCCTTAAGATCTAAAGACATGTTAAGACCTTGAACAATCACATAGGAATGTGTTGGCCATCCATTAAAAGATTTGGAGGAGTAGAAGATAATAAATATTGTCTGGATTTTAAGAGAGGCACAACTTAGGAGTCAGAGCATTGTCTTCAGCTTGTGATCAAATGATGTGAAAGACTGACATATATACACGATTGAAACTATGTATAAAATAGATAACTAATGAGACTCTACTGTATAGCATAGGGAGCATTCTCTTGCAGAATTCTCTGTGATCAGTGGTGTCTTTGAAAAAACTTCACAAAAAAGTGTTACAGATTCATGCTTAGGAGTTTCTGTTCTTCAGCCAGGCTTCCTGAGTTTATATCCTGGCTCCTCTACTTCCTTCCTGGGTAAATGTGGGTAAGTTATAGAAATCGCTCTAAGCTTCAGTTTATTCCCCACTTCAAATTGGAATCATGCTACTTCCACATGGTAGGGCTTCAGTGAAGTTTGAATATGTGTTTTGGCTGTTGTAAAGAAAGCTGAGCTCCGAAGAATTGATGGTTTTGAACTGTGGTGTTGGAGAAGACTCTGAGAGTCCTTGGACTGCAAGGAGATCCAAACCAGTCCATTCTGAAGGGAGATCAGCCCTGGGATTTCCTTGGAAGGAATGATGCTAAAGCTGCTGAAACTCCAGTACTTTGGCCACCTCATGCGAAAGAGTTGACCCATGGAAAAGACTCTGATGCTGGGGAGGGATTGGGGCAGGAGGAGAAGGGGATGACAGAAGATGAGATGGCTGGATGGCATCACTGACTCGGTGGACATGAGTCTGGGTGAACCCCGGGAGTTTGGTGATGGACAGGGAGGCCTGCGTGCTGGGGATTCTGGGGTCGCAAAAGAGTCGGACATGAACTGAGCAACTGAACTGAACTGACACTGAACTGAACTGAAGCAATTAATATCTGTAGGTTGTTAATTTTTTGCTATAGAAAACCATAACAGCCTTCATAGATATTCCAAAATCAGATATAACAATGAAGAGAATTTGAATAGAAAGTGATAACATAAAAAGAACTCTTAATCATCTGTAAGTGTTTTTCAACCGGCGATGGGGTTAATGGTGCCAAGGAAATAATTTGGTATCAAGCTATAGAGGTTCATAGAAAAATTCTTGCATGTATTATCACATTGGAGAATTATAATTACAGAAGATGGATATATGTGGGCTTATCGAGGCTAAGTGCAGGGATTGAAACCACACAGTTTTAAGCAGCCAGAGTTTGAAAAAATGTACTGAGAGTGTCTAACTCTAAAGTCAGTGTTTTTCATTTCATTATTCACCTTCTTAAATTAATCTTTTAAAGTTGAATACTTGCAGGTTTTGAACAATCTTTGACAAAAGATACATTTGCATCAGGAAGGTATTTCAATATATCTGCTTATACTGAGACCCCTATGGCTTTCCTTACACTGGTGGAATAAAAAGTTGTCACTGATACGGAAATTATAATGGGAGTTTTGATTGCTGTGATTTCTGGGGCAATACGTTAAAAGGTCACTCATGGTGGGCTAAAGAGTTGTTTGTCTCAAGACACTGGGAGCAGGGCAAAGACTGAATTTGTCAGGACTCATATTTTAGTCCATTATTTCAGGAAGCTATAACAAAGATTATAATCTAATATTACCCTTTTGCTACAATCTTGTTGAACTTTGAGTCAAACAAAAAGGCTACCAAAATAGTTTCAAAGTTATTTTCAAAAGCAACATAAGTCGAGAAAGAAACCACATCAGTTCAGTTCAGTCGCTCAGGAATGTCTGACTCTTTGCGACCCCGTGAATTGCAGGCAGCCAGGCCTCCCTGTCCATCACCAACTTCCGGACTTCACCCAAACTCTTGTCCATCGAGTCGGGTGATGTCATCCAGCTACTCATCCTCTGTTCATCCCCTTCTCATAGTGCCCCCAATCCCTCCCAGCATCAAAGTCTTTCCAATGAGTCAACTCTTCACATGAGGTGGCCAGAGTATTGGAGTTTTAGCTTTAGCATCAGTCCTTCCAAAGGAACACGCAGGACTGATCTCCTTTAGAATGGATTGGTTGGATCTCCTTGCAGTCCAAGGGACTCTCAAGAGTCTTCTCCCAACACCATAGTTCAAAAGCATCAATTCTTCGGCCCTCAGCTTTCTTCACATTCCAACTTTCACATTCAT
>NW_020867203.1:0-46969 GCF_003369695.1 Bos indicus x Bos taurus | reverse complement strand
AAAATCATTGGCAAGACTTTTTTCTCTCATTGGGCAGCATAAAACTCCTGGTTTTGCTGCATAACTCTTGTCCAGCATGTTTCTTTGAATCAATGTTTTTATTTTAAGTGTTATACACTGCTACTGCACTGGGGCACTCTTTCTCTAATCTCATTTTTTAAAATTGTTTCATTTCCCATTTTGAAGCTAACACATGCTGATCACATCATAATAGATGAAAAGTAAAACAAATTTCCCTTTGGCCCACACCATCTAGGGATAACCAGTATTAATAACTTCCTAACAGGAAACTATGGCAACCCCACTCCAGTGCTCTTGCCTAGAAAATCCCATGAATGGAGGAGCCTGGTAGGCTGCAGTCCATGGGGTCACTAAGAGTCGGACACGACTGAGCGACTTCACTTCACTTTTCACTTTCATGCATTGAGAAGGAAATGGCAACCCACTCAGTGTTTCCTTGCCTTGAGAATCCCAGGCACGGGGGATCCTGGTGGGCTGCCGTCTATGGGGTCACACAGAGTCGGATACGACTTAAGGTGACTTAGCAGAACAGGAAACTATATTCAATATACTGTATAACCTATAATGGAAAAGAATCTGAAAAAGATATATAGGTCTAAACTGAATCACTTTGCTGCTACCTGAAACTAACACATTGTATATAAATAAAATATTTTAAAAATAACTTCCTGCATTCTCTTTCTAGTCTTTTTTGGCTCTGTATAGCTTTTTATGGTATATAGAAAACCAATGCACAATGATATTTTAAAATGTCTATTTTTCAAGCATTTAAAACTAACATATGTAATTGTAGAAGATTTGCAAAATACAGAAAAAAATATGAATTGTATTAATAGAATCTCTCAGTGATAACCACAACTATCAATATTTCCACACTATTGATAATTTTATGTGTATATATTTACGTGAAGCAATGATACATTTGAGTATAATCAATATAGAGATGCAGCTATGAAACTACTTCAGTTGTTTACTATTGACTGAAGGGTAAATTTGTTGGATCTTCTGGGTTGTAGGTATAGAAGGTTTTGTGACGGTAGAAATTAAATCTTTGCTTCAAACAAGACCATTGCAAAGTATGGTGATCGTTTGCACCAGCAGTGAGCTTGGGGTTGTCCTACAGTCTTCTTGGTAAGGTGGGAAGAAATTCCCTGGTGCCCTTGAACAGATTTTCCACTTCCTTGTGTCTTTCTCTTGGTTCAGAGACCAAACTAAAATGACAGTATTAAAAATGTTCTCCTTTATCCTTTATCCTGGCACTGTAACCAGGAGGAATTTACTCAGAATGGAGGGGGAATTTATCCAGATTTTTTGTAGCATGAAAGCAAAATAAAAAGTTAGAAGTGTTTTTTAATTTCAAAAAATAAAAACCTCTAAGATAGTTCTGGGGAGTGAGGGGGAGGACTAAGTTCTCCTAAAGCAAATTTAGGTCTCATCTTATTCTGATAGATGGCTGTCAGTACTCTATGCAAATCTGATTCATCAGGGTGGCCCCCTCTTGCCTCCTTTAGAAGTAAACACTGAGGGAAGAGATTGTGCAAATGAATGCAGGCTTGGCTCTTGCACTTATGTATCTGTGTTGCCAAATTCCTTAATGATAGGAAGGGAAGGAATTTAAAGGGAGAAGTTGGCAATTAGTTAGCTCCCCCTTTGATGACATGGGCCAGCAGCGGGTTTGATTGAGCTCCTTGAAATAATTACTGATTACTGGGAAAGACACCCCTGCCACCACCAACACACGTATCGCCTCGCACGCTTCCTCACTGCTTCCAATATGACTCACCGCTTCTGCGCCAGCTCGTTGTTTTCCTCTTACATCGTCATTAAAAAGTAAAGACTGAAACCCTTCATCTCCCCTCAGGGCAGAGCGGGAGAAAGAAACTCAGACATCATCAGAACCTACTGTCCATGGCTGATTATGTCCCCAGGGAAAGACCTCACTTCTAATCAGTGCTGAAATCAGGGGCTATTTCCCTTTTACAGGGAAAAACAAAATCATCTTTCTCTGGAGTCACTATAGATTCCAGGAAAGGAATAAAAGAAATTGTCTTAAAGGCAAAGACACAGGAAAGTGAAGCCTTACACAAAGACAGCGTATTTGAGAGAAGTGCTAGTCCTTGGAAAGGTCACATTGAGAGATGCTCCCCTCAAGACGATGATGTTATGAGAGCAGCCATGGTCAGTCAATCAGACCATGTGCAGCTCTGTCGTTACTAACTGTGTGACCCTGGGTAACTCACTTGAGCTTTCGGGCCTCCAATTTCTTATTTATCATTGGGGTATATTAATATCACACCTTGGCACATTGAATTGTTCAAGCGTTAGTCACTCAGTTGTATCTGACTCTTTGTGACCTCATGGACTGTAGCCCACCAAGGATCCTCTGTCAGTAGGATTGTCCAGGCAAGAATACTGGACTGGGTTGCCATTCCCTTCTCCAGGGGATCTTCCCAACCCATAGACGAACTGGGGTCTCCTGCATTGCAGGCAGACTCTTGTCAAGTGAGCCACCAGGGAAGCCAGCCATTTGAATTGTTCAAATGAGAATAAATCTGAAATGTCTTCACATTATTGCTGTCAGGGTATACCGCTGAACAACACAGAAAACAATTAGGCAAAATTGACAGACTGATTCGAAGTGGGGATAGGGAGAGGACTCCTCTCTGTGAATTGGGTGATCGGAGGAAAAAAGTGGTCAAACAAGACCAGAACTTGAAACAGAAGAAAAGTGCCAGTTGTGAGTAAAAGCTGTGGAAGATTCCAGGCAGGACTGTGCAGAGGTCCTGTGGTCGATGAAACAGCTCAGTGATAGAAAAAAGGAAGCAAGACCAGTGGCTCTTGGAACATTAAAAAATGAAAGCGTAGCATGAAATGGGGATGGAGAGAGATTCTGGAAGCTTCTTTCCTACCGTTCACTTATGTTTCTGGGATAGAAAGATTTGGATGTGACCATTCGAACAGAACTGAAGAAAAGTAACACAACAACTCATGTTCAACATTAGCAAAGAACATCCAGAGACTTATGGTCTAAAATTTGGCCTGACCACCTCAACAAAATTTCAAATCACCTGTCTATATTACACCCACAACATTGCAACATTCTTCCACTAATAAAATAAAAGAAGATAAGAAATCAAGAGTATGGCATGATGACCACTGTTTTTGCTGCAGATGGTGACTGCAGCCATGAAATTAAAGACAGTGGCTTCTTGGAAGAAAAGCTATGACCAACCTAGACAGCATACTAAAAAAGCAGAAACATCACTTTACTGACCAAGCTCTGTAGAGTCAAAGCTATGGTTTTTCCAGTAGTCAAGATGACCATTGGAGACCATCATTTGGTATGGAGATCACTTAACTAGACCTCCCAAATAGGCCCATCTCCAGTATGGAAATGTGGATCCCTGAGATTACTCTGAAAGGGACTGTAGGCAATGGCATACAGCCCAACCCTTTAGTCTCAAATCAACAGTTAACCTAACAGATTTGGGCTCCATCTGCAATTTTTTCCACTCTGACCATTCTCTGCTACAGGTTAACTGGCCTGAGCAGTGGATCCAGCCAGTTGCAAAAGTTCTTAATGCATTGCTTACAGCCACCCACTTCAGGAAATTGTTTAAAAAAGGATGACTGCCCATTTATACAGGAGATACATTTGTCTCTGTGGGGGTAACTGACACAGAATCTCTCTTCTTTACTCTCTATAGTCTCACCCTGAATGGTCACACCCAAGCCAGGAATGGTTAGATAACTCCCAAATCTATCCTCTGACTTCAACCCCTCTCATACACATGAAAACTCTTTGCTAACTATCTCCTGGGTAACCCCATTAGTCTAGCCCACTGGCAAATTTAAGATATCCAGAGCAGAATGACCACTTCTCCCTAAGTCCATAAAGGCACCTGCATCCACCAAACTGCTTAAACAAAAGAGTGTTTGGTTTTTTTTTTAATTAAAATTATTTTTCTTTAATTAGCAACTTTGGCAGGATGGGAATGGGGGATGGTCACATTTGGACTTTTAGGCAATGGCAGAAACCTCAAACCAGAGAGTTTTTACATGTCATCCTGGAGCAGAGCTTAAACCAGGCCAGACCCACTCCAATTCTGGCCACAGGCTTCTCAAAACACCTGGTCCCAGCTTCACTGGTTACAAACTGACTTTGCTTCTCCCTTTTCCACATTCAGTCAACCATCAGTCCTACAGCTTCTTTTTTTTTTAACTCTATACTACAGCATTTTTTTTAATTGGGATATAGTTTCTTTGTCCCAGGCCTCCAAAGTGGCTCAGTTGGTAAAGAATTTGCCTGAAATGCAGACGTGGGTTCACTCCCTGGGTTGGGAAGATCCCCTGGAGAAGGAATGGCAACCTACTCCAGTATTCTTGCCTGGAGAATACCATGGACAGAGGAGCCTGGGGAGCTTCCAGGCCATGAGATCTCAGGGTGGGACACAGCTGAGAGCCTAACACTTTCACTTTCTTGTCCCTATAGCTTCTACTGCCTTAATACCTCTTGAGTCTTACCCCTCCCACCCAGCTTTCAGCATTGCCTGCCTGAGTCTTCCAGCTCCCCATCTGGCCCACCCGAATCTATCCTCCACAAAAATATCTTAATGGTCTTTATCAAAGGCAAACCTAGATATGTCAGTTTTTTGCTTATCCCTTATCCCCTGGCTTTCAAACAGTGGTCGAATGCTCCAGCTTAGAACACAGGCCCTTCACGCTCTGACTCCTGCCTGCCTCACTGGCTTGCCTTCTCGATCCCCCACACAGGCCCTCCACTGCAGCCCAAATAAGCCACTTGAACTTCCCGACACACATACGTTGTAGTGATCTCCATTTCTTTTTCTAGTTCTTCATTAACTCCTTTCCAGGCTTTAGAACTCAGGTCAAGCGTTCATCCCCTTCTGCATGGTTTAGCTGTGCAATATGGTTTAGCTGGGCTTTCTCCATGCCCCCAAAGTACCCTGTTCCTATTTATACCTGACACTCCCCACATTGGGCTACACTTACTGCTTTACCTGTTTGTCTCACTAAACTGACATTATGATCCCTCAGGAGAAAGAGCATCTAATTTGGTTCCCCAGCACCTAGTACCACACACTGTACAAACACATAAGCAGAATATTCACCTAGTAAGTTGTTAACTGTCAGCTACAATATAAGTGATCAGGAAGCTATAAAACATATGAGAAAAGAATGAATTTGGGTTTCATCAGAGTGTTCTCCATATACTTGTCTTTGAATGGAAGGGTATCCCATCAAATGAAACTATCAGGAGAGCATATTTAGAATATAAGTCTTCTTTTTTCTACTCTTGTAGTCATTTTCCAATGTAAAATATCCCTTCCAACCCTGCCACAGAGAGCAACTATCTGATGCTGGTAAATACAGGGAAAAACATAGCAGAGAAAAATAACTCAGATGATTGGAAGACCACAAATCCATAGGAATTCTGAAATTCAAATGCTCTGAAAAGAAAAGATTTTTTAGAAAGTCATTGGGCAGCAAAGTTGACCTGACCTGAACTCAACTGATGCAAAACCTGAACCCAAGAGCAATTTAAAGCCATTATTTATCACATCCTCAGAACTACAATACAACTCTTTTTTTGTCAATAATCCCTTCTCCAGTTTCACCCTAAAGCTAATTTTGAAAAAGCAACTTTGTGATTTGGTCCTCAAGTTTCTCGTTCCATGCCCTCACAGTACTTTGTACGTGTGTGCTAAGTCTCTTCAGTCATTTCCAACTGTGGGACCCCATGGACTATAGCCCACCAGGCTCCTCTGTCCGTGGGATTCTCCAGACAAGAATAATGGAGTGTGTTGCCATACTCTCCTCCAGGGGATCTTCCCAACCCAGGGACTGAACCCACATCTCTTACGTCTCCTGCATTGGCAGGCAGGTTCTTTACCGCCTGGGAAGCCCCACGATACTTTAAGGCTTCTTGATTTTCTGTTCTTCCATTCCATTCTTATTGCTGGTCAGAACTCTGTGTCCACTTTCAAGTTAATCTAAAAGAAGACCTTTCACTAACCAGGTAAGTTCTATTTAATACATTATTGAATAGACAAAAAAAAAAATAGAAATGAGATTGTCTTTGGGTATTGAAATCATGGCAGCCACCGATCATTCCAAAAAGATTTCTCAATCACTTTACACATTTAGGTTAAAAAAAAAAAAAAAACCTTCAAATTTCTTACTCTCTCAATTAACTTCTTACTTAAAAAAACATTTTCCAGATCTAAACTAAGTCTTTATGCAGGGACTTCAACTTTATATCAGGGAAAAACTCCAAATATCTTTTAAAATTAAAATACAAACAATGATTAAACAATAAAGGGAATATAGGAGGATTTTCTTACAACTTCAGAATAAGGAAGACCTTTGTAGCTATTATGCCTTATGAAATTTAAAAATAGCTTTTAAACAACCAGATTTGACTACATAAAAATTGAAACTTTCTGCAAAGCAAACCACCAAAAGCAAAATCAAAAAACAAAAAAATAGCTTGAGAGAAATGTATATATTAATGTCATTAATACATAATGAATTTCTAAAAACCATGAAAAATAAATAGAAAAAGCAAGACATATGAACAACTAATTCACAGGAAAGGAAATACAAATAGCTCTTAAACATAGGAAAAATATGACCACATTAATAAGAAAAATGTAAATTAAAACATGTGGCATTATTTTTAACTTATCACATTGGTAACATTTTAAAATTTTGGAGATAGGCTTGCTGCAAAGCAGTGAAGACAACATGAATTCTTGTATGCTGCTGATGAGAATTCAAATTGGAACCTCATATGGAGTCAATTTGGCAGTATATATTGAAATTATAACAGCACATATCACTTAATGCAGCAATTTTACTTTTAGGAATTTATCAGGCAGATTTACTAGCAGACTGTAAAAATGATACATGTAATAGTTATCTATTGCAGCACTGTTTTGAATGGAAAATATCAGAAATTACCTTAATTTCCAGCAATATGGAGTTATCTGTCTATTCTCAAACATTCATTTAGTGGCTATACTGTACAGCTACTTTTTTTTTTTTTTAAGAACAAGGAAGTTCTTTGTGTACTGATATGGAAAGATATCCAAGATACATGAAGAAAAAGAAAAGTACTGGACACAATTGCATCTGATAGAACTTTTTTTTTTTTTTTTAGTGTTTCGGATACTATTTCTAAAATGTCTCTCCCATAAAATCTAATTTTGAACATCAGTCTCTTCTTGAACTAAACTTTTAGGGGAAAGGAGATTTATGATAATACAATATAGCTAAAAGAAATATATTTTCCAAAATAACTGCTCAAAGAAATTCCCCTTCAAATTGAATGTATTTTCATTCACTCCTTTACATTCTAGATCACATTGGCTCTGTAACTATAAGTTACTCCCCAGATCCATTGAAGAGCCTTTTTACACATTCAGTTTTAGGATACACAGTCATTCAGGAATATTATTCTAAGCACTAACAAAGGACAGATGATTTAAATCTGTGCAGTTGCCTAATTTGAAAAATGATTCATTTGCAGAGGTATTAATTACATGTATAATAAATACAATTAATTAATTAATTATATCCATTCAACCCATAGGTTTGGAGGCATTTTGTACTGTAAAGAGCTTCTCCTACCTTTCCAGCAAATGTCTCTTGCCCTTTACTGACTTGTCTTCTACCTTTACCTGTTTCTCGACTGTTGGCATTCCCAAGGATCTTCTCTTTATAATGGCCCAGGTGACCTCATTTATTTAAAAGTTCCATTTTCTATAATAATGAGATTGACTTCCATCGACTCCATCTAGGTGACCCATGATTCCTCAAGCACATGTCCAAAACTGAGCTCTTCTTTCTGTCCCAAAACATCATTTCTTCTCCTGAATCTGTCTCATTTCTTCCTTACCCCCAGTATCCAGAGTGTGTGTGTGTGTGTGTCTGTGTCTGTGTCTGTGTGTGTGTGTGTGTGCGTGCACTCTGTCATGTCTGACTCTTTGTGACCCCGTAGCCTATAGCCCGCCAGGCTCCTCTGTCCATGGGATTTTTCCTCACCTTCCTTACAGCACACATACCAGTATCTGCTTGTTTCTCCACTAAGCTGCCTGTGTGGTAAGATTTGAAGAAGCGGGGCCAGCTTCTTTATCTCTTCATCCCCACACTTATAACATCTAGTAGATGAGTCCTGAATAAATTGACTGAATTGAATTGAGTTTAAAGATAATGTCTACTCTACAGTTGTTTTTAAAGCATGGGAAGTTAAAGAAGAAATGTTTGAAAGATTAGATATTGGGAATGGCCTCCCCAGTGGCTCAGATGATAAAGAATCTGCCTGCAATGCAGGAGATCCAGGGTTGACACCTAGGTCAGGAAGATCCCCTGGAGAAGGGAATGGCAACCCACTCCAGTACTGTTGCCTGGAAAACCCCATGGACAGAGGAGCGTGGTGGGCTACAGTCCATGGAGTAGCAAAGAGTCAGACACAACTGAGCAACCGAGTACACACGCAACGCCCTTTAATGTATTGACCAGGATCCTATTTATCCCATTTCCAATTCCACTCTTGTCACCACTTGCTGGTGACCCCAGTCCAAGTGCTCCCCTTCTCCAGCACGGGGAAAACAAATACCTTTGGGAATCAATTTCCAAATCACCTTTCCTCCCTACTGAACTTTAAGAAACACTTCAGGTGTTTAGCTCCTTACCTAGATTGTATCCTGAAAAGGTGGGCTCCCGAATTATTACATCCATTGTCACAGGACCTTAAACTGGACTCTCTTATTATCCCAGAAAAGGAGGACAAGCTGGATTCTTGTCTCATTCCTATTTTTTTTCTCTGTGACCTTTCTGTCTTTCTGAACAGATTCCCCTAAGTGTCTGGCCCCCCTTTGTCATCATTTTGTAGCTGTCTAATTAGTGAACACAGTAATGACCCTGACGCCCGCTTCAAGTCAAACTGATTTCTGTTTATTAACCATCTCAAGAATTCCCCCATTTCTTTCTTTAGTTCTCTTTTGCCTCTTCCTTCTGACTCCCTCTGAATCTCTCTCTCTTTCTCTCTCTCTCTCACATTCACACACAGAGAGAGAATCCATAGACACAATCTCCATTATTTGTCTTTCTCGACAATTACGAACGTTCACAAAGCACATATTTACATTTAAGATGGCGCCAGGCTCTCAAGACAGATGCACTTTCAGTTCCAAACATACTTTTGGGAGACAGATTTTTTTCTACCAAGAGAAATGCCTAAGAAGAAAACACTCTGTAAACTAATTGGAAAGAAAAAAATTCCAAGCCAAAGTAAGAGAAAACTTTATTTCCTCCTTGGCATGCCCAGAATGCATACTCTAAAATGGAATGTGTGTGCAGAAATGACAGAAGCAAAAGATTTCGATTCACAGAGGGATGAAATATCTACAGTTTAATAAAAGCCAGCAGAATAATTGCAGAGCAAAGAGAAATAAGGAGATACAGAGGGACATTGATATGCAAAGCAGTTTCAGAACTGGCTTGCCTCTGTTCTCATAAACAACAGCTCGGTTAGGTATATGGTCAATATATACTAGATAGGACTCAATAGCTAACTCTTTATCATTTTAAAATGTCTTTTTCCTTATCCTAAGGATCACTATCATAGCATTATACCATACAGTTCCTACCCAAGTTATCACAAGATTATACACCAAATGATACTTTTTTGTTACTCTTATTATATTTTATTTCAATCTCCTGAACTCTAAGGTATTTTTGTTTGCATTCATTTCTGAAAGGTAAAAGCAAAAGTCACTCAGTTGTGTCCAACTCTTTGTGACCCCATGGATTATACAGCCCATGGAATTCTCCAGGCCAGAATACTGGAGTGGGTAGCCTTTCTCTTCTCCAGTGGATCTTCCCAACCCAGGAATCAAATCGGGGTCTCCTGCATTGCAGGCAGATTCTTTACCAACTGAGCTATGAGGGAAGCCCATATTTCCAACCCAATTCCTACTATAATTTTCATCTATATTATCTATACACACACATTAGCAAACATAATTTTACACCAAGAGAACTCATTCAGGTGGGAATGAAGCAATGCATACGTGTGAAGAGACAGGAAAGTGAAAGTGTTAGCCGCTCGGGCATGTCCAACTCTGTGACCCCAAGGACTGTAGCCAGCCAGGCCCCTCCGCCCATGGAATTCTCTGGACTGGGTGTGGGTGGCCTTTCCCTTCTCCAGGGGACTTTCCTGACCCAGGGATCAAACCCAGGTTTCCTGCATTGCAGGCAGATTCTTTACCATCTGAGCCAACAGGGAAGCCCTAAAAGGCATTAAAAATCTGAGTTTGCCCCTGTCACATGCCTGGCCTTCACTACGAGAAGAACTCAGGCTAGAGATGACCCTAGAATGAGAAGAGATTACGAGCCAAGCAAAGACCAGCAGAACCATGCCCAACCCTTAGATTTATAAGCAATGAAGAAATATTTGCTGTCAGAAGCCACTACATCTTGGAGTTGTTCATTATGTAACATCACATAACATTTTGTATTAGTAAACAGCTGACTAATACGGTACAGAATTTTCCAAGTAACTGATCAATAAGATGAGAAGTCACTTAGCATATTATCAATAGTGGAACTGTGTGTTGAGATGAAAGTGTCGCTGTGTATTTGTCTATGCCACATTCTTATCTCTGATATCATTGTCACTAACTTATTATCATTGGTGAGGAGCAAGGCTTAAGTGCAAGAGGCCTGTCAGCATGAACAAAGCTTTCCTCTCAGGTCCAGGCAAGCATGGACAAAGGCAGTCATTGTTCACAAGGGCAGGGCCTCTAGCACTTAACTGGATGCTTTGCAAAGAGTACATCTGATCACTCCTCCTCCCATGGGGAGAGAAGCCAGAAGTGTTCATCAATTGGTATTCATCACAACCTTTACCAATTTTTGTCCTTTATCCTTTATCGATGAAGATTGTGATGAATACTCCACAAAAGAAGAAATAAAAATGGCCAGTAAATGTGTGAGAGAATACTCAGCTTCCAACTAATAAATGAATGCAAATTAAAACAAGGTACTTGCTCAACATCAGAGAAATGCAAATCAAAACCACAATGAGGTACCATTTCACGCCAGTCAGAATGGCTGCGATCCAAAAGTCTACAAGCAATAAATGCTGGAGAGGATGTGGAGAAAAGGGAGCCCTCTTACATTGTTGGTGGGAATGCAAACTAGTACAGCCACTATGGAGAACAGTGTGGAGAGTCCTTAAAAAACTGGAAATAGAACTGCCATATAACCCAGCAATCCCACTGCTGGCATACACACCAAGGAAACCAGAATTGAAAGAGACACGTGTACCCCAGTGTTCATCACAGCACTGTTTATAATAGCCAGGACATGGAAGCAACCTAGATGTCCATCAGCAGATGAATGGATAAGAAAGCTATGGTACATATACACAATGGAGTATTACTCAGCCATTAAAAGGAATACATTTGAATCAGTTCTAATGAGGCGGATGAAACTGGAGCCGATTATACAGAGTGAAGTAAGCCAGAAAGAAAAACACCAATACAGTATACTAATGCATATATATGGAATTTAGAAAGATGGTAACGATAACCCTGTATGCAAAACAGCAAAAGAGACACAGATGTAAAGAACAGTCTTTTGGACTCTGTGGGAGAGGGAGGTGGGGGATGATTTGGGAGAATGGCATTGAAACATGTATAATATCATATAAGAAACGAATCGCCAGTCCAGGTTTGATGTAGGATACAGGATGCTTGGGGCTGGTGCACTGGGATGACCCAGGGATGATATGGGATGGTATGGGGATGGAGGAGGTAAGGGGGTTCAGGATTGGGAACACGTGTACACCGTGGCGGATTCATGTTGATGTATGGCAAAACCAATACAATATTGTAAAGTAATTAGCCTCCAATTAAAATAAATAAATTTAAATTTTAAAAAAAGGAATACAACAAAGATTAAAGCACACAAAAGCCTCGCACTTATGGGGCTTTCGGTCTAGGAGATAAAGCAGAGTTATAGGGGATAATATGAGAATACTGTGAACAAAATTGGGAGAAGGCAATGGCACCCCACTCCAGTACTCTTGCCTGGAAAATCCCATGGATGGAGGAGCCTGGTGGGCTGCAGTCCATGGGACCGCTAAGAGTCAGACAAGACTGAGCGACTTCACTTTCACCTTTCACTTTCATGCATTGGAGAAGGAAATGGCAACCCACTCCAGTGTTCTTGCCTGGAGAATCCCAGGGACGGGGGAGCCTGGTGGGCTGCCATCTATGGGGTCGCACAGAGTCGGACACGACTGAAGTGACTTAGCAGCAGCAGCAGTGAACAAAATTATGTCAATAAATTTGAAAACTGTGAAAGGAGAAAAAAAAACAAGGTACTATTTTTACCTTTGACGTTGATAATAATTTAGAGATGATAATTTAGAAATTGTCCTACTCTGTTTTGATAAATGTGCAGTGACATAAACAGTCTCATTACCTTCTTCAAATGCTATAAATTGGTAAGCCTTCCTGAAGAGCAATTTGGCAATATAGATCAATGGCTTTAGAAAATATCACAAACTTCACCCAATAATTCAACTTCAAGGAATTAGATACGAAAGAGGTAATCAGAAAAGCGGGCAATGATGAATGTACAAGGACTGTCCCCCTAGGTTAGTCTATGATAGAAACAATTGGGAAGCACCCAGAAGAGTGGCTAAATAAATGATGGCGTACTTATTTAATAAAACCTCTATTTGGGGAGGTTCCAAAATCACTGCAGATGGTGATTGCAGCCATGAAATTAAAAGACGCTTACTCCTTGGAAGAAAAGTTATGACCAACCTAGACAGCATAGTAAAAAGCAGAGACATTACTTTGTCAACAAAGGTCCGTCTAGTCAAAGCTATTGTTTTTTCCAATGGTTATCTTTGGATGTGAGAGTTGGACTATAAAGAAAGCTGAGCACCGAAGAATTGATGTTTTTGAACTGTGGTGTTGGAGAACTCTTGAGAGTCCCTTGGACTGCAAGGAGATCTAACCAGTCCATCCTAAAGGAAATCAGTCCTGAATAGTCATTGGAAAGACTGATGCTGAAGCTGAAACTCCAATAATTTGGCCATCTCATGCAAAAAACTGACTCATTGGAAAAGACTCTGATGCTGGCAAGATTGAAGGTAGGAGGAGAAGGGGACAACAAGGAATGAGATGGTTGGATGGCATCACTAACTAGATGGACATGAATTTGAGCGAGCTCCAGGAACTGTTGATGGACTGGGAGGCCTGGCGTGCTGCAGTCCATAGGGTTGCAAAGTCGGACACAACTGAGTGACTGAACTGAACTCACCAATTTTTGCAATTAGGATTTCATCTTTTAAAAGAAAATGATTATTTAAAGTATCTAGATCAATAATGTTAAATACAGTACAAATATTTTTCTTGCTTGTTCTTTTGCCTTTTAATTTTATTTATGGTATTTGTAGATGATCATATTGATTTCTTTCTCTGCTTTTATATTTTAGAAGTTTGTTACCATGTCAACATGATTTTAAGCATTTGTTTTGTTTTTAAAACTTTTTATTTTGTATTGGGGTATGTAGGATTAACAATGATGTGATAGTTTCAGGCGAACAGCGAATATATTTCTTTGGCTGAGTCCCTTTACTATATTCAAGCTTTTTGTCTATGCCTGTCTCTACTAACTGACTATGACTCCCTAAAGACGAGAGGCCACACTTTATTCATTTTTATATTTTCCATGATACACTGCTGCTGCTAAGACACTTCAGTCATGTCCAGCTCTTTGCGACCCCATGGACTGTAGCTCACCAGGCTCCTCTGTCCATGGGATTCTCCAGGCAAGAATACTGGAGTGAGTTGCTGTTTCCTTCTCCAGAGGATCTTCCTGACCCAGGAACTGAACCCGGGTCTCCCTCAATGCAGGCAGATTTTTTACCATCTGAGCCACCAGGGAAGACTTTTTCCCATGATACATAGCACCCACCAAAAGTCAGAATTTAAGAGCTGTGTGGAACTGAATTTTTACGTGTCTTGCTGAAAGTTGTTCCTTGCTGATCAATGAGAAATAACTAAAAGCAGATAACTTAAGTGCTAAATGAAAGGAAAATTGGTAAGTAGAATTTCATTTTAGGCAAAACTTAAGAAATTGCCCATTTCTCTTAATGATAGAAAACCAAATGTCCCATGTCCAGAGACCTGAGACTTGAGACCCATAGGCACTGGGTTTATGGCCAGAGAAGTTCTAATTTCTGGAAGTACTTGTTGAGATTTGTCTTTGATGAGTTACTCCACAACACTATAAATATTGCAGATAAAAATCATAGTTTATGTATCAAGGAAAATGCAAAAGGTGGTATATCTAGTTTAACAAAGCAGATTAATCTCCTGGGGGAATTGAACATAACACACTCAAAAGTGTATTTTTAAATTTCCTCCTGTATTTTCTGACCCACAGCCTGTCGCTTTTACATAAATATTAGCACAAGGCTATTTTCTGAGAGTCAAACTTTAAACAAAAGTAACCATGCATCCATTCGGAGATGAAAAATCATGTAGTCCCTCATGATAAAAATGTGTTTCTGTCCTAAAAGAAAATTGTTGCAGTAATTGAAAATTCCTAAAGTCAATGGAAAGTGTTTCTTTCTAAGAAGTGGTTCTAACTTCATAGAAATAAAAGGTACTGAGGTCAGAGTGAGCAGATTCTGTGATTCAAAATGTCAACTACAAATTGGCACTTGCCATAGGCACTTGCCATCTACCTCTACAAGGATTAAATCAGGTGCTACTGCAGCTGCTGACTTTCAGAACCCCCTGAAAGGAGTTCAGGGTGGAGAACAGAAATGAGGCACTCTGTGCCCTGGGAAAAACTGGCAGAACAGGTCTTCAGATAATTAGATATTTTCAGGAGCTGATTTTATGAGCCCAATTCTTGTATCTTTTCATATCTAAAAAATGCACTAAAATCCTTCGTGGTGAGGTCTGCTCTTTATGACTGGCAGTTACCTTTGTGAAACTAGCAGAAACCTGCAAAAAATATGTGCTTGAACTGTACTCCTTCTTCACCAAAATCACACATGTGCTGACTGACCTTCCCCCCACCTCTTTGGAGCAGTTTCTCAGAACATCAAGATGCTGTCTCCTGGACTACAAGCCTCATTTTTCCCCAGATAAAACTTTACTCACAATTCTCACGTTTTGCATTTTTTTATGTCAACAAAAACATATATCTAAGCAGGAAATGTGCTAGACTTGGGAAACACCCAGCAAAGAGTTGTCTGCAGGCTGGTAGGCCCCTATTCTCCAATCAGGCTAAAGAGTAGATTTCAGCAACCCACTTGACAATTCTGATTGAGATGAGGTTGCAGACTGCAATGGGTCAAGAAAATCTAAGGGCTAGTTACCTTGACTACAAAAATGCTAAAAAGCAGGGACCAAAGAGCAGGAAGTTGGCAGAGAATAAGAAAACTTGATAACCAAGCACAGAAGACGGTAAAATGTGGCTGTGACAGCAATTAGCTGTCCAGGTTATAGTCTCAGATTGAATTGGAAACAATCGCAAAGATTGCCCTATACAAACACAAGGCACCAGAGGCTCTCCCATAGGCTGATGTTGTGTTTTGTTCTGTAATTGCAAGTAGAAGCTCTGTTTGAGCATATGTACTATAGAATAGAATCACAGAATGTGATAGATCACTTTAAATACCTCCCACCCCTCTCGCCCCCCAACAGAACCACTAAGACATCACACACAAGGAAGCTGACATCCAAAGAGTGATGGTGCCTGTCCTTTGGCTGAGTAATTTTGCAGTTGAGATAAGGTATGCCAAAACCTGTGAGTTCAGTTCCTCTAGAGACAGGCTAGTACAGCTGTTAAATGATCCAAAGATGAAACCAGAAAGAGCTGGTTGGTAATTCTGACACTGACACTCTTTAACTGTGTGAACTCAAATAAATCATTGAGCCTCAGTTACTGCATATGTAAAATGAAATTAATACCTTGCTTCAAAGATAGAATTGAGTATTAAATAAAATTTTATTATAAAATTATTATTGTAAAATGCTTAGCACATTGCTTAGCACATAATATACTACTATTATTACTACTACTTTTTAACCACGTAACACTTCACTAGCTCAGCTGGGTTCCCAACACTACTAGGCAAACTATTCATTTGTCCTTGGTCAGTCTTCTTTCCTGTTCCTCAAAGAGACACTTCCAAACCTTCCTTATCAGTCAATTTATCAGTCCCCCTGTGTTCCTTTCACCTTACTCAAGGTTAAACTTATTTGAGATAACAATATAAGGATGGAAAATATTTTATTATCCTGGATAAGCTTCCTCATTCATTCCATTCAGTGCAGCCGTGAAATATTATATGCCAGGTACCATATATATGATCCCCACCCATAGGTGATTTCTAGCAGAGGATGAGAACTAGACAAGTTTGTAGACTAAAATATAAGTACAAGAAAATAAGTGTATATAAGACACACAGAATCCTATGGCAGCGGACGTGGGCATATGAAACAATGTTCAACATCTAATCATCCTAACCAAATCCTAACCAAAACCACCGTGAGATGTCGCTTCACATCCATAAAGATGGCTGTTATCAAAAATAACTATTAAAAAAGTAAGAGATAAGTGTTGATGAGTAAGTGGAACAACTGCAATCTTTGCACCTCAGTAGGAATGCAAAATGGTGCAACTACTATTGAAAACAGTATAAAGGTTCCTCAAAAAATTAAAACTAAATTTACCATATGATCTAACAATTCTATTTTTGGATATTTCTTTAAAAGATTTTAAATCAAGATCTCAAAGAGATATTAGCATTTCTATGTTTATTATAGCATTATTCACAATAGCCAACATATATATGGTAACAACCTATATGTCCATCAATAGACAAATGGATAAAGAAAGTGTGGTATGTATATATAATGGAATACTATTCAGAGTTTAAAAAGAAGGAAATCTACAGCATGCATCACATGGTTGAACCTTGAGAACATTATGCAGAGTGAAATAAGCCAGTCACAGGAAGACAAATATAGCATGATTCTATTAAAAGTATCTAAACTTGTCAAATAGAGAAACAAGTTGAGTGACCCCTATACATCAGACAATTGAGAAAATACTCACATTACAATGGGTAGAAAAGGCTGAGATACTCTCACCATGAATCCCATCCTTGGCCCAGCACCATATAACTGGGAAGGAACCCCTAACTCGTAAGCTTCTCCTTGAGAAGTGAAGAGTTTAGAGCACATATCTAGCACCCCAGTTTTTAAGGCTGCCACCTGAGGATCAGGTCCCCAAATCACACAGCTCTGAAAGTCAGCAGGGCTTGAATTCATGATCCCCACAAGAATTTAGCAAACAAAGAAGCAGTTGTTAACAGGCACATAAGCACTTGCTGAAGCTTTTCCCTAGGACTCTGTGCAGAGCAAACAGGTAACATGTCTCATCTGCCTGTCTTTTCCTGGAAAAGATTTTACTGCATACTCTACAAGGTTCTAATCAGCATGCAACTATTGCTGACTGTATCCTTCATGTCTGGAGACTGACAGGTCTTGGCACACCCTCAATTACTGGAAGCCACTAAGAACAAAGACAGTGGCCTGACAATCACAAAGGTTTGAGAGGCAACCATGACCTTGAGAGGCTGATTGATGAGATTTATCTCCTACACAAAACCCGTCTCTCCAGATCAGAAGAGGTGGCTGTTTGTCTACTGTGCAAAAACCAACACAGAGCATCAAAGGAAATGAAGTAAAGGGGAATACGTTACAAATAAAAGAACAAGATAAATCTCCAGAACCAATCTTAATGAAACATTTATCAGATAAAGACTTCAAAATAAAGGTCACAAAGATGTTCACCATGTTCAGAAGAGCAACGCGTGAACAAAGTAAGAGTTTAAACAAAGTGATAGGAAGGTTTGTGAAAGTAGTCAACAGAAATCCTAGAGCCAAAGGATACTGTAAATGAACTGAAAAATTAAACAGAGGTGTTCAGTAAACTGTATCAGGAGGAAGAAAGGGTCAATAAACTCAAAGACAGAGCAGAAGCAAAAAGAAAAGAACAAAAGGGAATGAAGATAGGTTAGGACTTATGGGACACAGTCAAGGGGACCAATGTTCACAGAGGGAGAAGAGAGAGAAAAGGACAGAAAGTCCATTTGAAGAAACGATGGCTTAAAACTTTCCTAACAATGGGGGGGAAAGACATCTAGATACAGGAAGTCCAAAGAGAACCAAACTAAAAGACTCCAAGAGATCACATGGAGACACATTATAATTAAAGTGTAAACAGTTAAAGACAAAAGGAGAAACTTAAAAGCAAAAGTAAGAAAAAAGTACCTTGCTATATATAAGGAAATGCCCATATAATTTTTACAGATTTTTTTCATCAGGAAAACTGCAATACAGAAGAGTGGGATAGTATATTCAAAAAACCTGACAACCAAGAATACTCTACCTGGGTAAACTGTTCCTTCAGAAATGAAGATGACATAAAGAGATTCCCAGACAAATAAAAGCTGAAGGACTTTATCACTACTAGACTGGTCTTACGAGAAATGTTAAAGGAACATTCTTCAAGTTGAAATGAGAGAATGCTTAGTAACACGAAAATAAGGCAAAATAGAAAACTCATTGGTAAACGTAAATATATAATTGAATTTAAAATACTTTAATATTGCAATTCTGTTGAGTGGTTAAGACTTTGCCTTCCAACGCAGGAGATGCAGGTTCCATACCTGGTCAGAGAGCTAAGATCCCACATGTCTCAGAGCCAAAAAATCAAATCATAAAACAGAAGCAATACTGTAACAAATTAAGTAAAGAGTCTTTTAAAAAATCATTTGCAACTCTAGTTTAAAGATTAAAATACGAAGCACTAAAAATACATAACTACAATATGTATGGCCAGGAGAAATATCAACAACCTCAGATATGCCACTTTAAAGGCAGAAAGCGAAGAGGAACTAAAGAGCCTCTTGATGAAGGTGAAAGAGAAGAGTGAAAGAGCAAGCTTAAAACTCAACATTCAAAAAATTAAGATCATGACATCTGGTCCTATCACTTCATGGCAAATAGATGGGGGGAAAGTGGAAACAGTGACAGACTTTATTTTCTTGGGCTCCAAAATCACTGTGGACAGTGGATGCAGCCGTGAAATTAAAAGATGTTTGCTTCTTGGGAGGAAAGGTATGACAAATCTAGACAGCATATTAAAAAGCAGAGGTATCACTTTGCCGACAAAGGTCCATGTAGTCAAAGGTATGGTTTTTCCAGTAGTCACGTATGGCTATGAGAGTTGAACCATAATGAAGGCTGAGTGCCAAATACTTGATGTTTTCAAACTGTGGTGCTAGAGAAGACTCTTGAGACTCCCTTGGACAGCAAGGAGATCAAGCTGGTCAATCCTAAAGGACATCAACCCTGAAAGTTAATTGGAAGGACAGATGCTGAAACTGAAGCTCTAATACTTGGCCACCTGATGTGAAGAGCCGATTCACTGGAAAAGACCATGATTCTGAGGGAAAGTGAGGGCAAGAGGAGAAGGGGGCGACAGAGGAAAAGATGGTTGGATAGCATTACTGAGTCAATGGACTTGAGTTTGAACAAACTCAGAGAGATAGTGAAGGACAGGGAAGCCTGGTGTGCTACAGTTCATAGGGTCTCAGAGAGTCGGGCACAACTTGGTGACTGAATAACAACTACAATAATATGTTAATGGATACACAATATAAAGAGATGTAAATCATGACATCAAAATCATCAAATGCATGAGGGGAAGAGAGAAAATGTAGAAGAGATAAAAAATGCTGGTGAGGATATGGAGAAAAAGGAATCCTTGTAGACTCTCAGAGGGAATGTAAATCGGTAAATACTATTATGGAAATAGTAAAGAGGTCCCTCAGAAATTAAAACAGAGCTACAATATGATCTAACAATCTCACTTCTGGGTATACAAAGAGATTGGCATCAGTATCTCATTAAAATGGCTGCATTCCCCTGTTCATGTCCATTGCAGCATTATTCACAATAACCAAGGTAGGAAAACAGCTTAAGTGTCCATCAACAAGTGAATGAATAAATAAAATGTGATATATATATATATATATATATATATGTACACAATGGAATATAATTCATCCTTTAAAGAGAAGGCAATCCTGACATTTGTGACAAATGGATGAACCTATAGGGTATTATGCAAAGTAAAAATAACACAGGTAGAGAAAGACAAATACTGCATGATATCACTTATATGTGGAAATTCTTTCACAATATATATGTATATCAAATCATCACATTGCACACTTTAAAGATATAGTATTATTTGTCATATATTCCTCAATGAAGCTGAAAAAAAAAAAAAAAAGTAGATCTCCTGTTAACTGTTCTTACCAGAATAAAAGAAAATGTTTAAAAAAGAACAGTGAACTACATGTTGCAAATCTTTGTTTTAAAAGTTACAGTACTTAGGAGAAAGGAGACCAAGGAATTAGAAGAAATTTCATGAAGGTGACCCATGAGATTATTCTGAAAGATTAAAAAAGCTTGACAGACAGAATCCAGCCTAGGATGGGGCAAAGGACTAACATGAGCCAAGTTAGAGAATCAGAAATGCCCAGGGCATGGGGGGAACAATGATCCTCCTGATTTTCTGGGAATATGAAAATCAGTTCAGTTCAGTTCAGCCACTCAGTCGTGTCCGATTCTTTGTGACCCCATGGATTGCAGCATGCCAGGCGGCTGCGACCGGCGCACTAAGCGCAGCCGAGAGGAGCCTCCCCACGTCCGAGGTCAGGGGCACAAGCTGGGAGGACCCCATGCCCGAAGGTCGGCGGCCAAGAGGAACTACCCCACGTCCGAGGTCAGGGACAGCGGCCGAGAGTGCCAGGCTGCGACGGCGCAGGAACTGCCGAGACGAGCTACCCCGAGGAGCTACCCCGTGTCCGAGGTCAGGGGGGCTGCCGAGAGGAGCTACCCCGCGTCCGAGGTCGGGGGCGGTGACGAGAAGAGTTACCCCGCGTCCGAGGTCAGGGGCGGCGGCTGGGAGGAGATACCCCACGCCCCCAAGCCGGAGGCCAGGGGCGGCAGCTGGGGCGGAGCAACCCCACGCCCCCACGCCTGGGGCCAGGGGTGGCAGCCAGGCGGAGCAACCCCACGCCCGAGGCCAGGGACGGCGGCCCAGAGGCCCAACCGCACGTCCAAGGAGCCGTGGCTGCGCAGGCGCAGGAGGGCCTAGATGAGCTACCCCACGTTGAAGGTCAGGAAGAGTGGTGGTGAGGAGACACCCCTCTTCCAAAGTAAGGAGCAGCGGCTGCGCTTTGCTAGAACAGCTGTGAAGAGATACCCCACGCCCAAGGTAAGAGAAACCCAAGTACGACGGTAGGTGTTGTAAGAGGGCATCAGAGGGCAGACACACTGAAACCATACTCACAGAAAACTAGTCAGTCTAATCACACTAGGACCACAGCCTTGTCTAACCCAATGAAACTAAGCCATGCCCATGGGGCAAACCAAGATGGGTGAATCATGGTGGAGAGATCTGACAGGATGTGGTCCACTGGAGAAGGGAATGGCAAACCGCTTCAGTATTCTTGCCTTGAGAACCCCATGAACAGTATGAAAAGGCAAAATGATAGGATACTGAAAGAGGAACTCACCAGGTCAATAGGTGCCCAATTGCTACTGGAGATCAGTGGAGAAATAACTCCAAAAAGAATGAAGGGATGGAGCCAAAGCAAAAATTCTACCCAGCTGTGGATGTGATTGGTGATAGAAGCAAGGTCCGATGCTGTAAAGAGCAATATTGCATAGGAACCTGGAATGTCAGGTCCATGAATCAAGGCAAATTGGAAGTGGTCAAACAAGAGATGGTAAGAGTGAATGTAGACATTCTAGGAATCAGCGAACTGAAATGGACTGGAATGGGTGAATTTAACTCAGATGACCATTATATCTCCTACTGCAGGCAGGAATCCCTCAGAAGAAATGGAGTAGCCATCATGGTCAACAAAAGAGTCTGAAATGCAATACTTGGATGCAATGTCAAAAATGACAGAATGATCTCTGTTCGTTTCCAAGGCAAACCATTCAATATCACAATAATCCAAGTCTGTGCCCCAACCAGTGACGCTGAAGAAGCTGAAGTTGAATGGTTCTATGAAGGCCTACAAGACCTTTTAGAACTAACACCCAAAAAAGATGTCCTTTTCATTATAGGGGACTGTAATGGAAAGTAGGAAGTCAAGAAACACCTGGAGTAACAGGCAAATTTGGCCTTGGAATAAGGAATGAAGCAAGGCAAAGACTAATAGAGTTTTGCCAAGAAAATGCACTGGTCATAACAAACACCCTCTTCCAACAACACAAGAGAAGACTCTATACATGGACATCACCAGATGGTCAACACCGAAATCAGATTGATTATATTCTTTGCAGCCAAAGATGGAGAAGCTCTATACAGTCAGCAAAAACAAGACCAGGAGCTGACTGTGGCTCAGATCATGAACTCCTTATTGCCAAATTCAGACTTAAATTGAAGAAAGTAGGGAAAACCACTAGATCATTCAGGTATGACCTAAATCAAATCCCTTATGATTATACAATGGAAGTGAAAAATAGATATAAGGGCCTAGATCTGATAGATAGAGTGCCTGATGAACTATGGACTGAGGTTCGTGACATTGTACAGGAGACAGGGATCAAGACCATCCCCATGGAAAAGAAATGCAAAAAAGCAAAATGGCTGTCTGAGGAGGCCTTACAAATAGCTGTGAAAAGAAGAGAAGTGAAAAGCAAAGGAGAAAAGGAAAGATATAAGCATCTGAATGCAGAGTTCCAAAGAATAGCAAGAAGAGATAAGAAAGCCTTCTTCAGCGATCAATGCAAAGAAATAGAGGAAAACAACAGAATGGGAAAGACTAGAGATCTCTTCAAGAAAATTAGAGATACCAAGGGAACATTTCATGCAAAGATGGGCTCGATAAAGGACAGAAATGGTATGGACCTAACAGAAGCAGAAGATATTAAGAAGAGATGGCAAGAATACACAGAAGAACTGTACAAAAAGATCTTCACGACCCAGATAATCACGATGGTGTGATCACTGACCTAGAGCCAGACATCCTGGAATGTGAAGTCAAGTGGGCCTTAGAAAGCATCACTACGAACAAAGCTAGTGGAGGTGATGGAATTCCAGTTGAGCTATTTCAAATCCTGAAAGATGATGCTGTGAAAGTGCTGCACTCAATATGCCAGCAAATCTGGAAAACTCAGCAGTGGCCACAGGACTGGAAAAGGTCAGTTTTCATTCCAATCCCAAAGAAAGGCAATGCCAAAGAATGCTCAAACTACTGCACAATTGCACTCGTCTCACACGCTAGTAGAGTAATGCTCAAAATTCTTCAAGCCAGGCTTCAGCAATATGTGAACCATGAACTTCCTGATGTTCAAGCTGGTTTTAGAAAAGGCAGAGGAACCAGAGATCAAATTGCCAACATCTGCTGGATCATGGAAAAAGCAAGAGTTCCAGAAAAACATCTATTTCTGCCTTATTGATTATGCCAAAGCCTTTGACTGTGTGGATCACAATAAACTGGGAAATTCTGAAAGAGATGGGAATACCAGACCACCTGATCTGCCTCTTAAGAAATTTGTATGCAGGTCAGGAAGCAACAGTTAGAACTGGACATGGAACAACAGACTGGTTCCAAATAGGAAAAGGAGTACGTCAAGGCTGTATATTGTCACCCTGCTTCTTTAACTTCTATGCAGTGTACATCATGAGAAACGCTGGGCTGGAAGAAGCACAAACTGGAATCAAGATTGCCGGGAGAAATATCAATAACCTCAGATATGCAGATGTCACCACCCTTATGGCAGAAAGTGAAGAGGAACTAAAAAGCCTCTTGATGAAAGTGAAAGTGGAGAGTGAAAAAGTTGGCTTAAAGCTCAACATTCAGAAAACTAAGGTCATGGCATCTGGTCCCATCACTTCATGGGAAATAGATGGGGAAACAGTGGAAACAGTGTCAGACTTTATTTTGGGGGGCTCGAAAATCACTCCAGATGGTGACTGCAGCCATGAAATTAAAAGACGCTTACTCCTTGGAAGGAAAGTTATGACCAACCTAGATAGCATATTCAAAAACAGAGACATTACCTTGCCAACAAAAGTTCATCTAGTCAAGGCTATGGTTTTTCCTGTGGTCATGTATGGATGTGAGAGTTGGACTGTGAAGAAGGTTGAGCACCGAAGAATTGATGCTTTTGAACTGTGGTGTTGGAGAAGACTCTTGAGAGTCCCTTGGACTGCAAGGAGATCCAACCAGTCCATTCTGAAGGAGATCAGCCCTGGGATTTCTTTGGAAGGAAGGATGCTAAAGCTGAAACTCCAGTACTTTGGTCACCTCATGCGAAGAGTTGACTCATTGGAAAAGACTCTGATGCTGGGAGGGATTGGGGGCAAGAGGAGAAGGGGATGACAGAGGATGAGATGGCTGAATGGCATCACTGACTTGATGGACATGAGTCTGGGTGAACTCCGGGAGCTGGTGATGGACAGGGAGGCCTGGCGTGCTGTGATTCATGGGGTCACAAAGAGTCAGACACGACTGATCGACCGAACTGAACTGAACTGAGACCTCCCTGTCGATCACCAATTCCCAGAGTTTATTCAAACTCATGTCCATTGACTCGGTGATGCCATCCAACCATCTCATCAGTCATCAGCTTCAACATCAGTCCTTCCAGTGAACACCCAGGACTGATCTCCTTTAGGATGGACTGGTTGGATCTCCTTGCAGTCCAAGGGACTCTCAAGAGTCTTCTCCAACACCACAGTTCAAAAGCATCAATTCTTCAGCGCTCAGCTTTCTTTATAGTCCAACTCTCACAGCCATACACAACCACTGGAAAAACCATAGCCTTGACTAGACAGACCTTTGTTAACAAGTAATGTCTCTGCTTTTTAATATGCTGTCTAGGTTGGCCATAACTTTCCTTCCAAGGAGTAAGCGTCTTTTAATTTCATGGCTGCAATCACCATCTGCAGTGATTTTGGAGCCCAAAAAATCAAAGTCAGCCACTGTTTCCCTTTCTAATTTCCATTAAGTGATGGGACCAGATGCCATGATCTTTGTTTTCTGAATGTTGAGCTTTAAGCCAACTTTTTCACTCTCCTCTTTCACCTTCATCAAGAGGCTCTTTAGTTCTTCTTTACTTTCTGCCATAAGGGTGGTGTCATCTGCATATCTAAGGTTATTGATATTTCTCCTGGCAATCTTGATTCCAGCCTGTGCTTCATCCAGCCCAGCATTTTTCATGATGTGCTGTGCATATAAGTTAAACAAGCAGAGTGACACTATAGAGCCTTGACATATTCCTTTTCCTATTTGGAACCAGTCTGTTGTTCCATGTCCAGTTCTAACTGTTGTTTCCTGACCTGCATATTCCCATATTCTGGTATTCCCACCTTTTGAAGAATTTTCCACAGTTTATTGTGGTCCACACAGTCAAAGGCTTTGGCATAGTCAATAAAGCAAAAGTAGATGTTTTCTGGAACTCTCTTGCTTTTTTGATGATCCAGCGGATGTTGGCAATTTGATCTCTGGTTCCTCTGCCTTTTCTAAAACCAGCTTGAACATCTGGAAGTTCACGGTTCACATACTGCCGAAGCCTGGCTTGGAGAATTTTGAGCATTACTTTGCTAGCATGTGAGATGAGTGCAATTGTGCAATAGTTTGAGCATTCTTTTGCATTGCCTTTCTTTGGGATTGGAATGCAACCTGACCTTTTCCAGTCCTGTGGCCACTGTTGAGTTTTCCAAATTTGCTGGCATATTGAGTGCAGCACTTTCACAGCATCATCTTTTAGGATTTGAAATAGCTCAACTGGAATTCCATCACCTCCACTAGCTTTGTTTGCAGTGATGCTTTCTAAGGCCCACTTGACTTCTCATTCCAGGATATCTGGCTCTAGGTGAGTGATCACACCATCATGATTATCTGAGTCATGAAGATTTTTTTCCACACAGTTCTTCTGTGTATTCTTGCCATCTCTTCTTAACATCTTCTGCTTCTGTTAGGTCCATACCATTTCTGTCCTTTATTGAGCCAATCTTTGCATGAAATGTTCCCTTGGTATCTCTAATTTTCTTGAAGAGATCTCTAGTCTTTCCCATTCTGTTGTTTTCCTCTATTTCTTTGCATTGATCACTGAGGAAGGCTTTCTTATCTCTTCTTGCTATTCTTTGGAACTCTGCATTCAGATGCTTATATCTTTCCTTTTCTCCTTTGCTTTTCGCTTCTCTTCTTTTCACAGCTATTTGTAAGGCCTCCTCAGACACCCATTTTGCTTTTTTGCATTTCTTTTTCTTGGAGATTGTCTTGATTCCTGTCTCCTGTACAATGTCACGAACCTCTGTCCATAGTTCATCAGGTACTCTGTCTATCAGATATAGTCCCTTAAATCTATTTCTCATCTCCACTGTATAATCATAAGGGATTTGATTTAGGTCATACCTGAATTCTCTAGTGGTCTTCCCTACTTTCTTCATGTCTGAATTTAGCAAAAGGAATTCACGATCTGAGCCACAGTCAGCTCCTGGTCTTGTTTTTGCTGACTGTATAGAGCTTCTCCATCTTCAGTTGCAAAGAATATAATCAATCTGATTTTGGTGTTAATATGAAAATAATAAGACATAAATTACCTATGAAGGTAATTTGAGGCCATTTAAGAGGGCTTTCAATAAGATGCTAAAGAATTTGTATCTATCTGCATAGGCACTCAGGCTTCCCAGGTTCTTTACCAGGAGCTAGTGGTAAAAGAGACTGCCTGCCAATACAGGAGACCTAAGAAGTGTGGGTTCGATCCCTGGGTCAGGAAGATCCCCTGGAGGAAGGCATGGCAACCTACCCCAGTATTCTTGCCTGGAGAATCCCATGGACAGAGGAGCCTGGTGGGCTGCAGTCCAGAGAGTCGCAAAGAGTCAGACATGACTGCAGCAACTTAGCATACACAGCATACTCACATAGGCACTCAGGACTGTTAAAGGTTTTTGAGGTTAGCATGGATGATCAGAGCTGAGAGGAAAGTTTGATAGAGTTGTCAATGCCAGAGCTGAGGGAGAAAGATCTGGAAGCAGGGAATACCATCAGGAGGGAACATGTGCAGAAGGCCAGTGAGCAACTTACATTTCATGAGACTAATTCCTGAGGTGCAATTGCTGCCAACAACAGAACTGTTAACAGCTGACTGAATTGTAATAGTTATAGGAAGATGCAAATTCCCATGACACTTTACAGTTAGTTATTAAGTACTTAATTAGTATGTACTAAATGCCTAGTGCTATGATAAATCCAAAGAAAGGGGATATTCACTTGAAAATAAAATTGGAAGCAGTATACAATGAAACAATATTAATATATCATATACTTAATTATAGGAATCATGCTATATTAGATCAGTTTATCTGTCAAGAAGGTGAGAGCCAGGGGACTTTCCTGCCAGTCCAGTGGCTAAGACTCTGTACTCCCAGTGTAGGGGGCCCAGGGTTCAATCCCTGACTAGGGAACTAGATTTCACATGCTGCAACTAAGAGTTTACGGACACAACTAATGATCCGTTTTGCCACAATGAAGGTAGGTCTCACTTGCTACAACCAACACCCAGTGCAGCCAAGCAAATAAACTTTTTTTTCTAAAAAAAAAAAAAAAATGTAATAGCCAGTTTTGTGACTTTTGGTAATCTAAGAATAGGACTACAATGTACATGGTTGGTAAGAAAATTATAATAAAAGTCATGACAGCTGTAGATAGAGTACGTATTATGTCATGCAAACATTCACAAGTAAAGACTGGTTGAACAGCTGAATTAATTAAATACCCAAAATAAGAAGTAGTCTTCAGAGAGGAAATTTATGACTCAATCTTGCTGTGAAACATCATTTGACCATTTAACAAATACTTATTAACCATCTACTTTGTACAAGGCACTGTGCTAAGTTCATTCCTGGTATATATGAATGAACAAAGCAAATACCCCTGTAGTTTTGAGGTTCACATTCTAGCAGAAGAAGGAGAAAGATGGCAAGCATAATAGGTAGCATAGTATGTTAGAAGTTGGCAAGTGCTAAAAAAAAAAAAAAAAAAAGAGTAAAACCTGGTTCAAAATTGGAAAAGGAGTACATCAAGGTTGTATATTGTTGCCCCGCTTATTTAACTTATATGCAGAGCATATCATGTGAAATGACAGGCTGGATGACTCACAAGCTGGAATAAAGATTGCTGGGAGAAATATCAACAATCTCAGATATGCACATGATACCACTCTCATGGCAAAAATTGAAGAGGAACTAAAGAGTCTCTTGATGAAGGTGAAAGAGAAGAGTGAAAAAGCAGGCTTAAAACTCAACATTCAAAAAATGAAAATCATGGCAAATAGATGGGGAAAAATGGAAACAGTGACAGATTTTATTTTCTTGGGCTCCAAAATCACTGCAGATGATGACTGCAGGCATGAAATTAAAAGACGCTTACTCCTTGGAAGAAAAGCTATAACAAACCTAAACAGCATATTGAAAAGCAGAGACATCACTTGCTGACAAAGGTCTGTATAGTCAAAGGTATGGTTTTTCCAGTAGTCATGTACAGATGTGAGAGGTGGACCATAAAGAAGGCTGAGCGCTGAAGAATTGATGTTTTTGAACTGGGGTTGGAGAAGACTCTTGAGAGTCTCTTGAACAGCAAGGAGATCAAACCAGTCAATCCTAAAGGAAATCAACCCTGAATATTCACTGGAAAGACTGATGCTGAAGCTGAAGCTCCAATACTTTGGCCCCTTAATAGGAAGAGCTGACTCAGTAGAAAAGACCTTGATGCAGGGAAAGATTGAGGGCAAGAGGAGAAGGGGGCAACAGAGGATGAGATGGATGGATTGCATCACTGACTCAATGGACATGAGTTTGAGCAAACTCTGGGAGATAGTGAAGGACAGGGAATCCTGGCATGCTGCAGTCCATGGGGTCACAAAGAGTTGGACACCACTTAGAACAACAAGAAGATATGGAAGTGTAGAGTGTTGCAGTTTTAAATAGAGTAGTTCAGGGTGGGTGCCCTCAGGAAGATAATATTTGAAGAATATTTTACTAACAGATCACTGGTAAAGACTGTTTAAAAAAAAAAAAAAAACTAACCACAATACCAAAGAGTTTATCATTTGAGGTTCTTGAAAATACCAGATTCCAAACTTCTGGGCTTCTTGAGTAAAAGCAATGGGAAAGAACAGCTGAAATTGTAGATACACGTATTGCAGTGGTACTGAGAAGCAGTGCAGAACCAGAACAGAAAAGAGCAGAGGTGGAGACCAGGTACTACCTAGTGCCTATTGATCTTATTCGCCACCTAGTTTTCACTCTCACCCCCTAAACTTACTGTTTGCACCGTGTGAGTGGCCTATTCTGTAGTGTATTCCCAGATCTTAGTTCAAAATAATCAAATCTTTTAGACTTGAGTTTTGTTGTTAATCAAAATTCCTAAACTCAACTCACCGTAGTCAGCAAGGGCTTTTTAATCCAGGGCTTACAGCAGAGCAAAGGGCATAGTTTTCTGAGAGATTAAAGGTTTATACATTATGCAAGTTGGTAAAGATGTGTGTAGGGGTTCAAGTGCAGAAAATCACACAGTACAAATCCCCAAGAGACCCAAGAATACAAGGATGCATCTATTATAGAATTAGCCAGCAATTAGCTTGATACACATCAGTCAATGTGCAGAAACTAAATGGAAAAGTAGCCAAAGTCTTCCTAGTACAGGATCTACATCAGCCAACAGAGAACAGGGGAAATGTTAATAGATCTGGGAAGACATAATGTGGCAACCTCAGAGACTGTATCTCTAATTATAATTCACACTCAAGTTGAGTTTTATTGGCAATGTTTTTAAACAAGGAGAAATTTAGTGAAAATCAGAGACAGAGGGGAAAAGGTTTATACAAAAAGATTTATACGAAATTGCTTTCCTCTTACATTTTCATGGGAATGGAGCCTTTCAGGCATCCTAAAGAGCTGGAGGATGAAGCTACTGTTAAGCAACCCAGTGCTGCACTTGGACATGTTCCAAAAAAATACAAGTTGTTTTTAAATGACATCTAATCTTTGGGCAGATCTATCCAAAATACTTCAGCTAGAACTCGATGACTTGATATAATTAAACCATCTCTGATGAGATAAATTGAAGGACTCAGAGGAAAGATAAAGGACCACACAAAAAGCCACTTTTCAGCTTAAACCCCACTTTGTTTGCTTGGTAACTTCACAATGCCAAGTGGTTTTTTAAAAAAAGGGCTATTTTTAAACAGGGAGAAGTTTCTCCAAGCTGAGTGGGCTGGAGAATGGGAGGAACAGCCCAAGTAGCACATGTCTCCAGAACGGCCTTTTAAAAATATAAATCAGATAATGTCTCTTAACAGCTCCTAACAGCCTTTCTTCCATATAATCAAATCCCAGCTCCTTACAGTGGCCTACAGGCCTGCACAGCCAACTTTTTCTTCCTCTCCCTTGCTCACTTCACCTCTAGTAAGTTGGCTTCTTCCTAATCTCAGATACACTAAACTCCTTCCCACCCCAGGACCTTTGCACATTCTTCCCTCAGCCTGGTTCACCCCTCTACCCCCTCCCTTCTTCATGTGTCTCATTCCTTATCATTGAGATCTGCCCAAAAGTTGTCTTTTCTGGGAGATTCTGCTTTACTTTCATATCTAAATACCAGCTTCCCCTCCCTCCTCCAATACACACACTCTCTAACCCATCCTTGTTTTATTTTTGTAGCACTTATCTCTATCTGAAATTAGATGGTCTCTTTTTTACTACTGTTCTACATCCTTACTATTAATACAATGTACACAGAAGTCAAAGAGTCATATGACCCTTGAAAACCTAGGAAATAATGAGTGTTAAGTACCCAAAGAGAGAACAGCAAAGATGGGTTAAAGAAAAATATAGATTAATTTAAAAGTCACTTACTTAAAACAGAAAAAGAAAACACATTTTAGAAGCTATAGACATGTCCTGAAGGAAGTACATATAGAGAACAAAAATTGAATGGTCAGAAAAGGAAAAGTTATTCATGAGTATATGGAAGATTTTCTTTCTATTCACTCTAACTGGGATTTTCAATTTACATAGAAGTGGAAGCTATTGATGCCTAAATAAATTATTTAGTTGAAAAGGAGAAGTAAAAATAAGCAGGAGTCCACCGATCAGATAGAGAAGTTTAAAAGTCTAGTAATATGCAATACTGCAAAATATTAAGTATAATAATATTCAGATTTGTCAAGTTGAATAAAATCTAGTATCCAGCACTCTCGTATACTGTTGGTTCAAAACCTTGTGAATTTTCTTGCTGAAATCTGAAAATGGCTCTTCTCCATGGAGGACAAGGAGAAACCAAAGTAAGAAGTAGCCACCTCCAGCTTGGTAGGTGGCAGGTTTAATAAGCAAGAGAACTTACATATGAGGCTTGTCTTGGGTGGCGCAAGACATCTCCAAATATTCCCACCAGAATTTTTAAAGTTTATACAGGCACACTTCATTCTACTGGGCTTTACTTTATTGCACTTCACAGATTGTGTGTGTGTGTGTGTGTTTTGTTGGTTTTGCTTTTTGTTTTTGTTTTTTTTTTACAAGTTGAAGGTTTGTGGCAACCCTGTGTCAAGCAAATCCATGGATGCCATGTTTCCAACATTATTTGCTCACCCGTGCCTCTGTGTCACAGTTTGGTTATTCTTGAGAAATCAGTGACATTGCGGGGGAGGACCAGTTGACAGAAGTTGTGGCCCTAACTGGGGCTTCCCTGGTGGCTCAGAGGGTAAAGTATCTGCCTGAAATGTGGGAGACCTGGGTTCTATTCCTGGGTCAGGAAGATCTGCTGGAGAAGGAAATGGCAACCCACTCCAGTATTCTTGCCTGGAGAATCCCATGGACAGAGGAGCCTGGTGGGCTACAGTCCACGGGGTCGCAAAGAGTTGGACAAGACTAAGCAAGTGACCCTAACTCAGGGAACTCATCTAACCGGCAGCAACCAGCAGGGAAGAGCCAAGGAATAAATAGCCCAATCTGATGGACCTCCCTCCTTCCCTCCCATAGTGGCTAGTGTTTTCCTTTGATCAAACCCACCCCAGAGCCAGAGAGAGGTGAGGAGACCCTCTGATTTAGTCTATAAAGGTTGACCTCCCAGGGTTCCGAGCATCATGGTAACTGTAGAAAGTGGAATTGCTCAGGCAAACAGAAAACCCCCAACACAGTTTCAGCCACTGCACATTCACGGGATGTCTCTCTCAGCTGTGACATCCATGGAAAGAAGACCCATGCCTCTGGCATTGAAGCTGGAGCTGAGAAAATGCTCAGGAAGTCTGCTGACCACAGAAACAGCAAAGAGTTTTCTTCTATGTCCTTTAATTCTTTTTCTTGTGTTTCTACTTTGGAAAAAAAAAAAAGGAAAACACTGAAAGGCTCCCCTTTTGTAGCCTTCATAGGAAAACTCTCTACCAATGCTTTCCATAGGGTTGAATATACTGAGGGAGTTTTAAATTATATGACCCTTTCTGGGTCCCCAGTCATGCTCTCAGACTGCATACTCTGATAGCATCCCCTCTGATAAGACACAGAGGTCACTCTGCTGGAAGGTTTGTTCTGCTGTCAGGGGAACTGTGGAAGCCCAGGGCCCACCCTGCCTGCCCCAGTGTGGCCAGGGTTCCTGTGTCACCCACGCGGGCCAGGCACGTCCTCACTGCCCTTAGCAGACAAGGAAGAAGACAGGGCTGTAGGCCCACTTTCTGGGACTGGAGGCAAAACTCATAACAGCAATCAAAGGAAATGTTCATCCTGGGCATATCTACCATTTACTGGGAACTTCTTCTGGCCAGAAGTGTGGATGAGAATCGGGAGGAGATTGAAACTCATCTAACTGCAGAAGACCTCTTCCACACAAGCTTAGTGTGTGCCACTTAAGCTCATTGTCTTCATGAAGGCTGGCTCTTCCCCACTTGGCCCCCACCCCCCAAGTGCTGCTTATTTTAACCAGAGATTAGAATACCAGCAATCTCTGGCACGGGACCAAGAAAGGTACTCTCCTCAACTGTGATGTTTCTGTCAAGGGAACACATTTTCTCCCAGGGGCTCCCATAGTGCAAGAAGATTTAATCACATTCTCTACTTTGACATCTTCTAAAAACTGCTTTTCCAGTGCTTTCTAGAGCTTTGCTTCGAAGGCTAATCTGAAGTTTGCACAGGCTTCGTGAACAGGAGGTATTTTCTCCAGCTCCAGGCAAGGAGTGTAATGGGTTTACCAAGCACCCCCATGTGGGTTGAGATCCGTGCTGTAAGGCAGTTTTCTTGTAGAGGTGGGGTTTTCAGACCTAAAGTTCTCTCTGCGGCAACTATTCTGATCTCTGAGGAGTTTTACCACCCAGCTGGTGCTGAAACCTCAGGGGTGCAGATGAACCACCTATAAACTGGATCAGAGGCACCGACTAACAGGTGTGGGTATTGGGATCTCTGAGATAGTACAAAAGTTTCCAGGAGTGAGAGGGAACCAGCACACTGAAGCCAGCTGCTGCTGGAACCAACCACAGCTGGCAGTTTGGAGAAGCATCGCTGAGATGACACCAGCCTTCCCATCTACCTCCTCCATCTTCTCTTCACAGAAGATACAAGGGACTCAGTTGGCAAAGGAGAGGGCGGCTGACAAAGTCTCAGCCCTGGCACAACAGCGTAGAGCATAAAGGCATGGGTTTGGGGCTAGGAGACGATACTTTAATAGCTAGCACAGAGGGGTATGGTTCAGGGATTGGGGCTTTAGCTGTAACTTCTTAAAAGATGGCAATCTTCCCTTTTGGCTCAGCAGGTTAAGAATCTGCCCGCAATTCAGGAGATGTGGGTTTGATCCCTGGGTTGGGGAAATCCCCTGGAGAAGGAAATGGCAGCCCACTCAAATATTCTTGCCTGAAAAATCCCATGGATAGAGGAGCCTGATGGGCTACAATCCACAGGGTTGCAAAAAGTCAGACACGAGTGAGCAACTTGAATCTGAAGCAAGTATGACATCTGTTTAATGTGGATGATGGATACACAGATACCTATACTTCTGTGTGTATTTTTAAATTGGGGTATAATTGCTTTACAGTGTTAATTTATGATATACATTAATGAAGTGAATCAGCTATATGTGTACATATATCCCATATATCCCCTCCCTCTTGGGCTTCCCACCCCTCCACATCCCACCCCTCTTTTCTGCACAACCATTCTTTGTACCATCATGACAGCACTTGTCTCTAAGGCTTCCTCCCAAGTTCCTTACCACCCTATCAGCCAGTTTTGATACCAGCACTTTCTTCATCTTACCAGAAGGTATCATCAGAAAGTTTCCGGGAAACAGCTAGGATTCCTATTCCTTCCTCAAATTGTCTTTTAAAAGTTTGTTGATGGAAACATTGAAGGGCTGCAGGCATTCAGTCATACCTCTCAAAAATAATAACCAAGTCCCTAAACTCCCTGTGAGCTTCCTCTTTAATTATTTGAATACATATCCCCAAATTGCATTAATGATGAGCATTCTTAGTGATTTACATAGAGCTCCAGGATGTCTTTTTCAGATTACTTTAAGCCAGTCTTCTATTAAATCAACTGTTATCTATCCCTTTAAAAACAAAAATCTTTTAGATTACTATCTCATTCTTGGGTTTTTGTGGACTAAATTAAATATGGTAACAATTTTTGGCTACTGAAATTATACATATTATTACAGTGATATGATGCTTTTTCCCACCAATGATTAAGTTCTTTGTCTCCTTCATACCTTACATAAATTCCTAAATATGTCAAAACTGCTGAAGTTTTATCAACATTCCCCCCTTGATTTAATTTATAAGTTTTCCCTCAATTGAATTACATGTTGCTGGAAATTAATCTGTTTCTGTTCAGAGTTATCCAGAGGTGTCTGACAAATTGATGTTCAGTGGTTCAGTGCTTTAGTCATAGTCTAAACACACAAGTCTCTTATATCTTTAAATTTTCTTTTCATGTATATTGGCAACTGTGGCAATTTCTCCATCTTTAGTCATGTGTTATATCACATGATATATGATAATATATGATAATTATATATATTGGCAACTGTGGCAATTTCTCCATCTTTAGTCATGTGTTATATCACATGATATATGATAATATATGATAATTATATATATTGGCAACTGTGGCAATTTCTCCATCTTTAGTCATGTGTTTAGGTATGGGGTTGATAATCCTTGTGCAAATATTTCAGCCACAGAAAATAACACAGCTTAATATACTTACAGAAATCTTTCTTCCTCAGGTCCCATAATCCCCTTGGCTTTCACTTTTCAGGAGAATATGGAATTACATCACGCCTCGAGCCACAAATATCTGCTTCACTAAAATAAAATGCACAATCTGTTGCTCTGTGTCCATGTCTATTTATGTTAATAATTTATCATTTAAATATCAGTGTCCTCTTTATTAAGATATTTGAAGCACCAATCAAACCAACAATGGGCATAACCCAATTGCATTACCAATAATATAAATAGCTGTGGCCCAGCTTTGTTCATGCCATAACAGGCAGTTCCCGCCTGGTCCACAGCAGTTACAAAACACCATCAATTTTAGGATGCATCTCAATTTTTGCCACTTAAAAAAATGTCCATCTGAGAGCTGGTGAAGTATGGTAACAGGAGTTGAGAAGAAAAAAATTGGGGGATTCAAGGATAATAAGTCTCTACAAGGATTCTGAAGTAGTCTCAGATCATGGTGAATCTTGGGATAGAGAGGCTGTCTATTCATGTATGTACTGCATCTCTCAATTTCCATGTGTCCTTTCCTCTAAACAAATAAGTAACTCAAATATGAAATCCATCTGAGTAATTCATACGTTGCAGGCATTATTCAGAGTCATATACACAGAAATCCTCACAGCACACATTTAATCTTCACAACAAACCAACAAGGTCAGTACCATTGCTATCTGAGGAATAATGGATCAATTGAGGAACAGAAAGTTCGAGTAAATTGCCTAAGTAATATACAGTGGAGTCAGAATTTAAGTTCAGGCAGTCAGAATGCAAAGCTGTGCATTTGGCCATCATCTTCATACCTTCCCTTTTTCCAGCAGGATCAGAAGGTCTGCGGGTAGAAAAATACCTCATGTCCCCTCCAGAAACTTTATTATTCACACCCAGATTTATCCCTTCCTCTACTGTCCCCCCTGGTGCTCTCACCATGGCATCAAAGGTGGCAAAAGTAATAAAAGTTAACAGCAGAATAGTGCTTTACAATTTCTAAACACATATACATTATATAACAACCCTCTCAGCAATGCTATCACGAAGACATGAATTCCTCAGTCCTTACAAATAAAGATATACCTACTGCATTAATTAAAGTTAAGACTACACATATAAAGAAAGCTGAGCGCTGAAGAATTGATGCTTTTGAACTGTGGTGTTGGAGAAGACTTTTGAGAGTCCCTTGGACTGCAAGGAGATCCAACCAGTCCATCCTAAAGGAGATAGTCCTGGGTGTTCATTGGCAGGACTGATGTTGAAGCTGAAACTCCAATACTTTGGCCACCTGATGCGAAGAGCTGACTCACTGGAAAGACCCTGATGCTGGGAAAGATTGGGGGCAGGAGGAGAAGGGGACAAAAGAGGATGAGATGGCTGGATGACACACCAACACCAACACAATGGACATGGGTTTGGGTGGACTCCGGGAGGTGGTGATGGACAGGGAGGCCGGGCGTGCTGCGGTTCGTGGGGTTGCAGAGTCAGACATGACTGAGCTACTGAACTGAACTGAACTGAATACTACACAGCTATAATAGAGACAGAAAAAGAGTGGTTTAAATAAGATCGACATCTGCTCCTCTCACACTTGGTCGTGAGGAGCTTGCAGGTCCAAGCTGGCAGGGCAGCTGTATATCATGAAGTCATCTTGGGATCCAAGTGACTCTGTTTTTTGGTCTGTCGTCCCTCGGGGTGTTGTTCTCTACTGCACCTGTGTCACACCAGGTTTAAAATCCAGCCCAAGAGAAGTGGAAAGAGAAGAAAAGGGATTCCAGGGCCAGCAATTTCTCCTTGTGTTCCATCAGCAAGAGCTTAGTTTTGAGACCATACCTACCTATGAAGGAGGCTAAGAAACATGATCTCTAGCCAGGCAGCCATGTGTCCAGGAGGAAGGGAGGAAGAGATCTTGAAGGACAACAGACGCTCAGAAAGGCTGAGTGACTTTCCTAAGGGAAAGTCTTAACTAATGAATCATAACTCTAACCCAGCCTAACAACTCCAGACCCAAGGCTGATTCTCCTACACCAAAGTACCTCCACAGTGAAAAGCTGGGAGACCCATCAGCAGCATTTCTGCAAAGCAACTCAAAAAGCTAAATTTAAAGGGATGAAAGTCAGTCCTTTTAAGACCAAGGAAAGATGGGCAGCCCAGAAAATGCATTCACTCTAAAGGGGCAGCAACGGCCCCTGAGGTTGCTTTCAGAGGTCCCAGCAGAGACACAAGTCACAGTGGCCTCCAATCACACAAGGGTTAATTACATGATCACTGACTTATTCAGATTCTTTTCTCTCTTACACCATCCAGAGTGCCAGGCTTTCTGTCATTTCTAGTTTCTCTGCACGTCTGCAGCTCTTGTAAAAATCTGGCAGTAGATGAGGCTGAAAAGGAACAGCTTAACTGAACAGCTGTTAGTCAGCAATGGGCAGCACCTGAGAGTTGTACTGCAACATTTTTGGAGAAGGAGACACGGAGGATGAAGTGACACAGAAAAGCCTCCGGCACCCTGGGCTGGCATTAGATGAAAAACACGTTTCTAAGGCACACTACGCATGCGCACGTGCTAGGTCGCTCCAGTTGTGTCCGACTCTGCGGCCCTAATGGACTGTAGCCCACAGGCTCCTCTGTCCATGGGATTCTCCAGGCATGAATACTGGAGTGGGTTTCCATTCCCTCCTCCAGGGGATCTTCCTGACTCAGGGATCAAACCTGCATCATCTGAGACTCCTGCACTGCAGGTGGATTCTTTACTGCTGAGCCACCGGGGAAGCCCTGTAAGGCACACTAAGATCATGCAAATATTTAATGGTGGTTGACACATGAGGCCAGTAAGGACCAGACAGAACTCACTGGGATAGGTGTAATGAGAACTGTGTGGAGGGAAAGGCAAGATGCGTGTGTCATCATTAACATGACCCAAAAGGAGAGGGACAAAAATCCAGCAAATCATAAGACCCCCACCTTCTTTCCCCACCACCACACAGAGAATAGAAGGCACTGGCCAGATATCACCAGCAGTGCCTGGTCCATGTTTTGAGCAGTCAGACATCCCTTGAGAGTCTATTCTGTCTTCTTCTCATCAGCCTTTCTGAAAAATCCCCTGCTGAGGTTTTGATTTTCATCTTATGGTTAAATTTCCCTTGGATCACATCAGACGCTCTCTCTCCCTGTCTTGGACTTAAACATCCCTCAAACTGTCAGCTGGCCCTGAGCTGTCTCTGTGAACTCATTGCTTGGCCAAGGCTGCACGTCTGGTTCCTTCATCTTGGCTCTTCCCTAGGTCTGGCCCCTCCTGCATCATTGCAGCTGCTCCATCCTGAGCTCTTGTTCATTCTCTCTCTCTCTGACTCTAGTTCCCTAGTGGCCAGAACTGACTGTAGATGACCCCCACCATCCAAACCCACACTGACATGACCCTACTTTGACTCAAGGGCACCTGGGGCGTGGTGTTCCAGGACAGCTAGTCATCTCTGCCACAGCCAGTGAAACCAAGGAACTCAGGGTTGGGGCTCATCTGAGAAAACTGACGATCTGAGGAGAAATGACAAGCATAAAAGAAAAAAGTACACTATTGATGTGTGCATGCGTGCTTAGCCCCTTCAGTTGTGTCAGACTCTATGCAACCCTATGGACTGTAGCCCACCAAGCTCCTGTCCATGGGATTTTCCAGGCAAGAACACTGGTGTAGGCTGCCATGCCCTCTTCCAGGGGACCTTCCCAATCCAGGGAATTAACCTACATCTCCTGCATTGCAGGTGGATTCTTTACACCCTGAGCCTCCTGGGAAGCCCACATTATTGATATTATGTGTAAAATAGATAACTAATAAGTACATACTGTAAAGCACAGGGAACTCTACTTAATGCTCTGTGGTGACCTGAATAAAGCAGAGACATTTTTAAAACCAGAGATATTCCTTTGCTGACAAAGGTCCATCTAGTCAAGGCTATGGTTTTTCCAGTGGTCATGTATGGATGTGAGAGTTGGACTATGAAGAAAACTGAGCACAAAAAAATTGATGCTTTTGAACTGTTGTGTTGGAGACGACTCTTTGAGAGTCCCTTGGACTGCAAGGAGATCCAACCAGTCTATCCTAAAGGAAATCAGTCCTGAATATTCATTAGAAGTACTGATGCTGAAGCTGAAGCTCCAATACTTTGGCCACCTGACGTGAAGAACTGACTTATTGGAAAAAACCCTGATGCTGGGAAAGATTGAAGGCAGGAAAAGAAGGGTTGGATGGCATCACCGACTCGATGGACATGAGCTTGAGCAAGCTCCGGGAGTTGGTGATGGACAGGGAAGCCTGGCGTGCTGCAGTCCATGGGTCGCAAAGAGTTGGACATGACTGAACTAACTGACCTGAATGGGAAGGGAATCCAAAAGTGAGGGGATATATATCTATATCAATATATAGATATAGATATTTATGGCTGATTCATTTTCTTATAGAGTAGAAACTAACACAACATTGTAAAGCAACTATATTCCAATTAAAAATTAAATAAACAATTTCTAAAATTTTTAAAAATTTTAAATAAAGGAAAAGAATTTTTCATTGGAAGATGAGAGGATTCTAAGACAATAGAGAATGAGAATGAGATGTTAAACTGCTCCAATAGTTTCAGGAGGTTTCTAGTCTCATGCCTTCCCTAGTTGGCTCACCTGATGCTTCTGGCTTTCTGGACTCCTGTGGGCTACATCACTTTGGGACATGAAGAAGGATGATTCCTCCATGAAACCACCATGGAAGAAAAACTGACACCTGGGTTTCTACTAACTCCTGCCAGCATTTTTAAATGAATGCACACACAAATATGTTCTGACAGTTGCAAAAAAAGGATAAATAATGAAGTAGATCCAGAAAAAGATATCATCCGCTAATCCTGCCCTGCTGCTCTCTGATGTTCCCTTGCGTGTCTGTTACAAATGGAGTTGGTAGTAAATGTAGTTTTCAAGGTAGCCTGACATCTTACCTGTATAACAAGCTGCCACGGAATGAGCTGGCAGGCAGTGAAGGATGGGGTGCCCTGAGCCTCCCTCCCTCCTCTCCCACTCTATGTTCTTATTATGCAGAAGGGGGTCATGAAAATTAACAGAACTTTATTCAAGTGTAGAGACAGACAGCTGATAAATTATACACCTGCCTGGGAGAAGACAGAAAATCACAAGGTCATGACAGAACGCAGCAGATGAATGGTACATCAAGGTCAAGAGCCATGACTAGGTGAGCAGCCATATGCCCCCTCTGCCTCTGAAAAGTTTGCTTTTCCACAGATTCAAGGAATTGGAGCATTGGCTGCACCAGAAAAGAGAACACGCTGTGGGATGGATAGGTGATGTCATGCCAGGTAGATGTCTGTAGTGTCCCCAACTCCGAAATGTAAGGATCTAAATCCTCCTCAGGACAGATGTAGGGGCAATGTGGCTCTACTGAGTTGCTCTGTGACTTGCTATAGATGGAAAATAAACAGCTGCTGGCAGTTCTTCCGTAAGTCAGCATGGCTGGGGGACACGTTCTCACCCACTAAGTTGCCACAAAGACTTCCAACTGGGTTACCAGGGAGACAGCCCAGCAATCAAAGACATGACTTCAATTATGAAAACCTACTAATCCCAGAAGAAGAAACTCTGATCATTTGAATAGCTTTCCATTGAGACTGGTGACATTATCTCAGAGGAAAAGAAGAATTAAAATCTTTTCCCACATTGTTTATGAGCTGTCTCACTATATTCATTATTAATTTAGATCCAAAACTTTTATTGCATAGTAACTTCTGTAGCTTCCTGTGTGTGTGTATATATATAAAATGTGTGTATACGTGTACCCCAATGTTCATCGCAGCACTGTTTATAATAGCCAGGACATGGAAGCAACCTAGATGCCCATCAGCAGATGAATGGATAAGAAAGCTGTGGTACATATACACAATGGAGTATTACTCAGCCATTAAAAAGAATTCATTTGAATCAGTTCTAATGAGGTCGATGAAACTGGAGCCTATTATATAGAGTGAAGTAAGCCAGAAAGAAAAACATCAATACAGTATACTAATGCATATATATGGAATTTAGAAAGATGGTAACAATAAACCCCATATGCGAGACACCAAAAGAGACACAGATATATAGAACAGTCTTTGGACTCTGTGGGAGAGGGAGAGGGTGGGATGATTTGGGGGAATGGCACTGAAACATGTATAATATCATATAAGAAACGAATTGCCAGTCCAGGTTCGATACAGGATGCTTGGGGCTGGTGCACTGGAATGACCCAGAGGGATGGTACCAGGAGGGAGGTGGGAGGGGGGTTCAGGATGGGGAACACGTGTATGCCTGTGGTGAATTCATGTTGATGTGTGGCAGAACCAATACAATATAGTAAAGTAATTAGCCTCCAATTAAAATAAATAAATTTAAATTTTAAAAAATGTGTGTATATGTATATTACATATATATATATATATATATATAATGTCACATATATATATATAGGACATGCCTGAAGCAACTTAGCATGCAAATATATATACATATTTATATATATGATTTATAATATACATTAATGTGCACTTAGTCACTCAGTCATGTCTGACACTTCATGACCCCATGGACTGTAGCCTGTCAGGCTCCTCTGTCCATGGGATTTCCCAGACAAGAAGACTGGAGTGGGTTCCAGCCCACTCCAATGCCCTCCTCCAAGGGATCTTGCCAGCCCAGGGATTGAACCCATGTCTCCTGCATCTCCTGCACTGGCAGGTGGATTCTTTATCACTGATCCACCTGGGAAGCCAGGGTCCCACCACTTCATGGGAAATAGATGGGGAAACAGTGTCAGACTTTATTTTTCTGGGCTCCAAAATCACTGCAGATGGTGACTGAAGCCCTGAAATTAAAAGATGCTTACTCCTTGGAAGGAAAGTTGTGGCCAACCTAGATAGCATATGCAAAAGCAGAGACATTACTTTGCCAACAAAGGTTCGTCTAGTCAAGGCTATGGTTTTTCCTGTGGTCATGTATGGATGTGAGAGTTGGACTGTGAAGAAGGCTGAGCACCAAAGAATTGATGCTTTTGAAGTGTGGTGTTGGAGAAGACTCTTGAGAGTCCCTTGGACTGCAAGGAGATCCAACCAGTCCATTCTGAAGGAGATCAGCCCTGGGATTTCTTTGGAAGGAATGAAACTGAAACTGAAAATGAAAGCTGAAACTCCAGGACTTTGGCCACCTCAGGTGAAGAGTTGACTCATTGGAAAAGACTCTGATGCTGGGAGGGATTGGGGACAAGAGGAAAAGGGGACGACAGAGGATGAGATGGCTGGATGGCATCACTAACTCGATGGACGTGAGTCTGAGTGAACTCCGGGAGATGGTGATGGACAGGGAGGCCTGGCGTGCTGCAATTTATGGGGTCGCAAAGAGTCGGACACGACTGAGCAACTGATCTGATCTGATCTGATCACTTATATGGGACTTCCCTGGTGGTTCAGCAATAAAGAATCTGCCTGCCAATGCAGGAGATTCAGGTTTGATACCTGGGTCAGGAAGATTCCCTGCAGTAGGAAATGGAAATCCACTGTAGTATTCTTGCCTGAAAAATTCCATGGACAGAGGAGCCTGGTAGACTATAGTCCATGGGGGTCACAAAAAGTCAGACACGACTTAGGGACTAAACAACAACATCATTATATGTGGAATCTAAAGGAAGGGTATAAATAAGCTTATCTACAAAACAGAAATAGAGTGACAGATGTAGAAAACAAACCTATGGTTACCAGCGGGTAAAGGGTTGCAGGCTGGCAGTGGGTGAGGACAAACTGGGAGACTGGGATTGACATATACACACTGCTGTATATAAAACAAATAACTAATTAAGATCTACTGTATAGCACAGGGAACTCTACTCAATACTCTGTAATGTTCTATATGGGAAAAGAATCTATAAAAGGGTAGATACATGTATATGCATAATTGATCCACCTCACTGTACACCTGAAACAAACACAACATTGTAACTTCAATAAAATTAAAGGAAACAATTGGTGAATTCCAATAACCTAGGTATGATGCCGATCAGGATCACCAAGAGATTCACTCCCTGCTTTCTTTATTTTACTTTCTATCTTGAAAACTTTTCAAAACAATTCTTATACTATATGACAAATAAAACCATGCCTTATGTTTACAGTTAAGTAGCTTACTTTCAAAAATTACACATTCTTTTTTATCTATTTCCCCAGAAAACTATATCTGGACATTAACAATTTCAGGAAAAGGATGTTCCCCTCTATGCCATGTTCTTTCACCTGTCACCCAAAGTATTATGATGATGGTGTGAACGGACAGAAATAAAAGAGAGAGGAGAGGATCAGAGCTATAGGATATCACAGCTGTGTGATGTCCCTGAGTCAGTAACAGCCAGGAAAAAAGAAAATGTATGACGGATATTACAGTTTAAAATATTGAATTTATAAAACTGTGACAAAATGGAGATGAACAGGAACATCTCTGCTCACCCTGACTGATTTGCACACTCTGTGAAACAGAGCTCAGCCACCTCTGAGTGACCAATGGACTCTGGCCTTAAATCAAATCCAGGTTCCACAGCTTTTAAATAAGGAATATTTTTATATTTATGTGTCAAATTGAAACCACAACCCTTTCAACAGATTTATTTCCAGGTATAATCTTTTTTTTTTAACTGCATTTTTGTTATTATTGTTCAGAGAAAGATTAATTCCATGACCTTGAAATATAATTTTCCTCTTTGATTTTCTAGCAAAGAAAATAGGCTCTTGGAGAGATGATCGCTGTGGACGAGTTTCTTTCATCAGAAAGCTATTCTCCTTTCTCTCCTATCTACTGAGATACAGAGCTTATACTGCAATAGCTCCAGAACTAGAGTCCTTATCTCAAGTCTTTAAGATTTAATCGATTTCATTTTCCATCTTAGGTCTGCAATTATTCACTACAAATCACTTGCAAATAACCCTTGGTGGCTTTATTCACTTTCAGCTGTTAAGAGATCATGCTAATTTTTCCCTCAATACTAACTACAGGAATTACCTTAATTTTTAAAGTAATGCACATTCTTCCTAGTGGCAGTTGTCACATCTCTGCAAAGAATGTATTAACCTACCCACTGGCATGACTTTCAGATCTAGTGGCACCAAGTTGCCAGTGAGTTAAAAATCAATTCGCAGGTAATGAGACACTCTTCTCTGCCCCATTTCCCTAATTAGTATTTGTCATATTTAATAGAAAATTTGACTCTCACCTTTCTGTCTTCCTCTAAGGAAAAAATTAAAAGATAAAAACACTGATCTTGAGTCTCCAAGACCTGGTTTTCTAAACTCTCCAAACTTCAGTCAATGTCATCTGAACTCGCTGTCTTCAGGATTGGTGAGTAGCAGCCCTAGAAGCTACATACCAGTGGAGGCAGCCACAGCATTAATAGTCAAGACAGGAAAATAATATAACTACATTGCTCCAAAGTTTGGAGCAGGTGCCGGAGGGGGGAAAAAATCACAGGAGGGGGAAGGCATTCAAGAAATATGATTTCTTATTATTATATTTAGCCCATGCATATCAATGGATGGTGTACTAGTTTCTTGATTGTAGTGACAAATTACTATAAATTGGTGACTTCAAACAACAGAAATTTATTCTTTACAGTGGAGGCCAGAAGTCTGAAACCAAGGTATCAACAAGACATGCTCTCTTGGAAGGAGCATCCTTCCTGGCCTCTTCCTGCTTTTGACAGCTCCAGGCATTCCTTGGCTTGTGGCCCTGTCACTCCAGTATCTGCTTGTGGTCACACCTATTATCTCAGACCTCCCTCTGCCTTTCATAAATGACTCTTGTCATTAGATTTAGGTACTATCTGGGTAATCGTACCTCATCTCAAGATCCTTAACTTAATTACATCTGCAACAGCCCTATTTCCAATTAAAGTAACATTCATAGGTTTCAGGAATTTGCCATGAATATTTCAGGGGCAAGAAGTGGGGAGTACCGCTTTCAGCTACCCCATATGTGAGTATATGGATAAAGGCTGCGAGTCACATAGAGAGGAAACCTGTTTCTGGTGCTGGTTGAGGGATGGGATATTGGATCAGCAGAGTAAGACTATAGCCATTTGGCACATGTTGATATCTGTTTTGTGCTCATGATGTGCAATTCTGTGAGAATACAAAACCTTGTGAAAACTGGTCCACAAAATGCTAGAGTAGAAATAAAATGCTGGAAGCCTGCTAACTCAGCAGAGAAAAGAAAGAGCGAAGGCGCGTGGGCATGAGGAGAAAGAACTGGGTTTAAATCCTGGCTATAATAAATGCCAGCAGTCCTATGACCAAGAACTTAATTTAAGTCCTTTATCACTCTTTTACTAGTAATAAAGATAATAAAAGCCATGGGCTTCCCTGGTGCCTCAGAGGTTAAAGCGTCTGCCTGAAATGCAGGAGACCCGGGTTCAATCCCTGGGTCGGGAAGATCCCCTGGAGAAGGAAATAGCAACCCACTCCAGTATTCTTGCCTGGAGAATCCCATGGACGGAGGAGCCTGGTGGGCTACAGTCCACAGGGTCGCAAAGAGTCGGACATGACTGAGCAACTTTACTTTCACTTTCAAAGATAATAAATCTTCTGGTTATAACAAAAGTTTGGAGAGATGATTGGGAGAGGCAAAATACCCAGGGAGGCAGAGCCTAGCAATGGTCCACCAGAGTAACAGGATTTCACAAAGATTCAGCATCTATTGATTAGCACTCGTAGGTATATTACACGAATTACTTTATTGCATCCTCATAACAACACAGAGATACAGCTGTATTATCCACAATAGATAGGTGAGCAAGAGGCTCAGAGAAAGCGAGTAACTTGCCCAAAGTCTCACAGCTACTAACACAGCCTGAATCCAAATGCATATCTTTCTGCCACAAAATCTATGGAAATGGAAAAATAAATGATAAGGATGTGTTATCCTTATTGTGGTAATCATTTCACAATACATATATATTTCAAGTCCTTATTTTGTACGCCTTAAACAGTGTTGTATGTCAACTATAGCTCAATAAATCTGGAGAATAAAATAAATTGTAAATATGCCATTGTGTGCAATCCATGGGAGTTGCATGCCAGGTTCTGGTGAGAGAGTCAATTCCTAGATAGGTCGATAAGAAGTCCAGGGTCCCAGAGGAGGAGATAGGGGTCTGGAGTTCTCAAGGAGGAGAAAAGGACAGGTATTTTTTTCTTTAAGCCCAGAGCTGATGATTGCACAAAAAAACAACTCATCTTGCTCAAGGATATGTTTTTTTCCTAAACTCTGTATGGTCAGTCAGTCAGTTCAGTCCCTCAGTCGTGTCTGACTCTTTGCGACCCCGTGAATTGCAGCACACCAGGCCTCCCTGTCCATCACCAGCTCCCAGAGTTCAACCAGACTCACAGCCATTGAGTCAGTGATGCCATCCAGCCATCTCATCCTCTGTCGTCTCCTTCTCCTCCTGCCCCCAATCCCTCCCAGTACCAGTG
>NW_020867202.1:0-33141 GCF_003369695.1 Bos indicus x Bos taurus | reverse complement strand
CCGGTGATGAGACCTGTGTCTCATGTCTCCTTTATTGCAGGTGGGTTCTTTACCACTAGCGCCACCTGGGAAGTCTAGGTAATAGACTCTATTACCTAGAGTCTAATAAAAGTTTCTTCATGTGTAGAAAGGGATTATTTTTATATTTCTTATTTTAAATGTAGATACCTTTTTACCCTACTGTATAGTAACTTTAGATAATCTGTTCTCAAGACATGTTTATAAAACTAGAAGAATGTCTCATCCACTTTTTTCTTTGAGGAGAAAACTGAAAAAATTGATTAAAAAGCAGTTCTTGTTTACAAATTGTTTACAGTATTAGCCACAATCAACAGCTTGTTACTTCATACTAACTTTGTGTACATAAACACACGGTATGACCGTTACTCTGGTTTCAAATGTGAGCTGGGCCATTTTGGTCCATTAGGTAATCCATTACCTACTGCCTGTACTAGTATATTTGGCTTCTGTATAAGACACCCTGCTTGGTGTGCCTTCTTACACATAGTCTGTGCCCACTCTCTAGAATGGCACCAGGGTGTACAGAGTAAGCATTCAAAAGGGATCTGATGTCCAGTCCTTTCTCATTTTCACTCAACTTTGTGGGCCTCAGGTTATGCAAAACTGTCACCCTGAAAGATCTAAAATTCAAAATTGGTTGCAACTTCTTCAGTTTTGTCTTTCCATCGTTTTTTGAACACAACCTTGACCATAACTTCTGGAAATCACTTATACAGTTATTATCTGCATTTCGTGAGAGAAAAAATATTTACTCAGTATCCTCTTGTAAAAGAGCTTGTGCTGAACATCAATCTCTCTTAAAAATTTTTTCATGTTAAATGTAGACTTTCTGTCTCTGCTTCTTTGCCTCAGCAGTAGCAGAATGTTCTTACTCTAATATATAAAATTATATTAAAAAAGCAAGAAACAATATTTTCTTTAATTAGCTTCTTCCTTTAGGGGTTTTAGAAGAGGGTTATGACTTGACAAAAGATCCTCCCATCTGTTTCTTTTGCTTGTTTTATTTTGACTTCCTTTCGTTGTCTTATCAAATATCACATGAATCATTAACATTGTTTTCATCGCTTCTTTTGGTTTCTCTTACTTTATATAATTAAGACATTATGCTGAGAAAAGTTTAGGGCTACTACATTTCATATTAGCCTAATATTCTTTAAGTAAATATTAAATGTTCTAGATAAATGATCTTATATGTTTTGCCATCTGTTATAGTCCTATTTTCTTCAGCTCTGGAGTAGTAAGATATGGGTACATACAATTTTTGTGAAAGCAGCAAACTTCATTCAATTACAGGTGTCTGGATATAAGTTTTGACCAAATAGATGCTATTTATTAATAAAGCTACTTCCTAACAGAAATGTAATTATTAAACTCTTTTGTGCAAAAACCAAAAAGCAAGAGATCCTTGTGTATGTTCAAGCAAGGAGTTCTATTCAAAACTGGAATATATACCTATCTGCATACTGAGTAATACTCTTCAGTGACACAGTCCCTTGTTAATGTTTCCATGAAAGCATTGGATTTCTGGTGTAATCCACCTAAGCAATTTTGAAATTGTTCCAGTTTGTATAAAATCTCATCATATATTGTGATTGTCGTTGAACAAACTTCATTAACTTTTTAAAATAAATGATCAAGCTATTTAATACTTTAGTTTCATATATGGAATATGAGCTAAATTCTATATCTGTTTATATGTATTAGATGCTATAAATAACTACATATAATAATAGGTACAAAATCTTTAAATCAGTGTATATGTATAACTGATTCACTTTGCTGTACACCTGATACTAACACAATACTGTAAATCAACAATACTCTAATATAAATAAAAATGAAATTAAAGAAGTAAATATAATTCACAAACACAAAACAGAACTAGATTAAAACATGAGATTCATTTTCATAAGGATTTTAAAATATTTTCTTTAACTCATCTGTAGATCTAAATCTGCATAATAACAGTAAGCAGCATACAAAATTCATATACCTGCAATAAACTATTCAGTGATCTAGATACTTATTCACCAAATTAGAGCTGTAAGCATCAAATCACAATGAACTTTGGAACTATAAAGGAATTTGTAATTTAAATAGTTTTCACTCAATCCCTTCTCCCACATGCTTTTAATTAGAAGAGACTTTTTAAAAGTACTCCCATGTACAGAGTGCCGCTTGATGATTTTTCTGTCATATCAGCCTCCCTTACAAAAACAAATAATCATTGTGTCAAAGGAAGATATTTGCTCTGAAACCAAACTAGAAGAATTCTAGTTCTGATTTCAAGTTGTTCATTTGAGGCTTTGCATACTAAAAGGAAGCCTCTGTTTTTCTGAGAGAAAATGCTGAGAACAGATTTACAAAACAGGGAGACGGATGGTATCAAGGTGTCTAAGGTTCAGTCCCTTCCTCTGCATTCAGAGTCAGTGTATTTCCTCCAGTAATCTTCCAATTGCTTTTTAGAGGAAGTGACATAATGGAATAGATGTGGATTCAAGTAAATATCAATTCATTGCATATCTATTTTCTAGTTCTTTGAAAACGTGTAGAATAACTTAAATTTTTTAGGCTTTAATAGCCTGTTTGTAAAAGGCACTAAGAATACATTTTTTGTTGAGTTGTTGAAAAATTTAGATTTGAAATCTGTAAAGTGCCCTGAACACAATAGACTCTCAGAAGATATTATCTATGCTGTTCATAATTATTATTACCTTTATTTCCAATTTGCATGCTAAGTCGCTTCAGTTTTGTCTGATTGTGCAAACCTATGGACTGTAGCCTGCCAGGCTCTTCTGTCCATGGGATTCTCTAGGCAGTGGGTTGCCATGCCCTTTTCCAGGGGATCTTCCAGACTCAGGGATTGAACCTTCGTCTCTTAAGTCTCCTGCATTGGCAAGCAAGTTCTTTACCACTAGCACCACCTGGGAAGCTCCTATTTCCAGTTGATTTGATCGTAAAACAATTCTTTCCCAGTTGAAATATCAGGGAATGATTACTTCGTAAACCATGCTCAGCATCAGGAAAAATGTTTCTTGGTGGCCAAGAAATACAGAAATAAAGATGATATAGGAAATGATGGGAGAAGGCAATGGCACCCCATTCCAGTTCTCTTGCCTGGAAAATCCCATGGACGGAGGAGCCTGGTAGGCTGCAGTCCATGGGGTCGCTAGGAGTAGGACACGACTGAACAACTTCACTTTCACTTTTCACTTTCATGCATTGGAGAAGGCAATGGCAACCCACTCCAGTGTTCTTGCCTGGAGAATCCCAGGGACGGGGGAGCCTGGTGGGCTGTCGTCTCTGGGGTCGCACAGAGTCGGACACGACTGAAGCGACTTAGCAGCAGCTAGGGCTCCATCACTTGCCTACTGTTTGAAGAGTCAGGCAAGGACAGAGTATTGGAATACTTATTACATAACATAAAACCACGGCACAGTTTGAATTATGGGCCCATGTATTTTATCTAGCACTCTTACCATTAGGCTTGCTCCCAGGTGGTTTGTTATCGGAGGCCTAAGATAGACCTATAGTCCCATAACTCAGAAGCCTGCTGTTAGCTCTCTGGGTACATCCATATTTGATTATTTGCTGTAGATTAGCAGGTCAATATAATTTCTCAGGAACAACATAAAATTATTTAAAACTTTTTTTTTCCTTACAGATTCAGATTTATCCATAAGTATGTTTCAATAAAGGCTTCCCTTGTGGCTCAGTGGGAACATTATTGCTGCAGTGCAGGAGGTGTGAATTTGATCCCTGAGTGGGGAAGATTCCCCTGGAGAAGGAAATGGCAACACACTACCTTATTTTTGCCTGGGAAATCCCATGGACAGGGGAGCCTAGCAGGCTGCAGTCCATGGGGTCACAAGGAGTCCATGAACAAGACTTAGTGACTAAATAAATGTTTTAATAAATATGACAAAATTATAAAGTAGAATTGCTTCAAAGTTAGGCTTTGTAGACAAAAGGAGAGAGAGTTACTCTTCTAGAGTCGGTCTGTGCCTGATAAATTTCTATTTCCAGTTAATTCTAAGGCAGATAATCCTTGATATCTAAGTATTATTTAACCATGGAAATGCCTTAACTATAACTATTGGAATCTATTTTACAGCCAGCATTTTTAATGCTTGATGCTTTCCACCTGTTATGAACATGAGTCAAAAATTTTTAGACATATTTATTAAAAGTAATTGTTATAGTCGACTAAATACTGAGCACATAAATATGTTTATAATTTTTATAAACATATTTTGTATATTGCTGCAATAAAAATCTTACAAAATTATCGTTATATTTTTAATGTATATATTTTTTGTTTTAAAATTTAGTTTCAGATAGACTTTAAAATCTCTAAATGCTAAAAGAATTATTTTTAGCACATAAGCATGTTAATTAATTAATTTCTCCAAAAGTTTAACATTTGAGACTGCATTAAAAGCTTTAAAGAAGCATCATGCTGAAGCATTCTCCTTCTGATACTGATGGGGAAAGAATTACGGCTGCTGCTTTTGTGGGTCTCGCCATGTAAGAGACTTCTCATATATAACATCAAAGTGAGACAAAGTGCTATGAAGTTGATTCTTAGGGTGAGCTCTATTAAGAGATATTTAGTAAGACAGCAATGCAAGCAGGGAAGGAGGAGGTACTTATTTTGAAGCTTCTAGAAGGAATAACAGACCTCAGCAGTGCAGAGCTTGGTGTGCGACCGGGTCACTGCATGAGGGAGAGGGGTGACAGATAAGATTAGAGAAGAAAGTCAATGTCAATTGTATAGAACCTGGATGAAGAATCTGGCTAGTGGATCTTTTAAAACAACGTGTGTGCTGTGTGCCCAGTTGTATCCAGCTCTTTGCGATCCCAAGGACAGTAGTTCACCAGGCTCCCCTGTCCATGAGATTCTCCAGGCAAGAATATTGGAGTGGGTTGCCATTTCCTTCTCCTTATAACAATGTGCAAACATACAATGATTGATGATTAATGAATGACTTTTGTATAACCATTCTTTGCTACTGCATTCCTTCTCCTAATATGCTATAGGTATCACAGAAGATTAGAAATAATCTTTAAGGCTTTAATTTTTTCTTTAATGGAAAAAGACTTTTAAGAATTCATAATCTTGAGATGTTAATTTTGAGCAAATCATTTCTTTTCCACAAGTATTTTGAATGACTTCACTGAATAAAATTTGAATTTTGAAGACAGATGTTTCTCCTCCCCTCTCTAATCTTAGGAATCATTGTCTACTAAAAAAAAAAAAGAATGAGAATGAAATCTTCAATATAAGTGAATATACAATGATAGAAATATTGAGATAAATTGGAAGGAAAGAAAAGTTGGGTTAAATTAAAATAAAGACTAAGAATTAGAAAATTTTGGTAAAAAGCATCAGTATTCTACTTCTTGGAGAAGGCAAAGGCACCCCACTCCAGTACTCTTGCCTGGAAAATCCCCATGGATGGAGGAGCCTGGTGGGCTGCAGTTCATGGGGTCGCTAAGAGTTGACACAACTGAGCAAATTTACTTTCACTTTTCACTTTCATGCATTGGAGAAGGAAATGGCAACCCACTCCAGTGTTCTTGCCTGGAGAATCCCAGGGACGGGGAAGTCTGGTGGGCTGCCATCTATGGGGTCGCACAGAATTGGACAAGACTGAAGCGACTTAGCAGCAGACTTAGCAGCATTCTACTTCTTTGGTTGTTTCTATAATTTCTATTACTAGATTTTAAAACCGTTTAGTTGCTTTAGTTAGTAAAAATCATTATCAAAAATATCTATTAGGAGTTCTGATTTTTAGATACATGATACTAAGAATATGAAAAACTGAAGCTTTATTTTTAAATTTTTTATAATATTAGTTTAGGTTTATTTGGGCTTATTTATCTATTTTGTATATATAAACCACATGAAAATTATATCTGACTTGTTCATTCATTTGTTCATTCAGACCCATACTTATTGAACATTCACTGGGTGCTCAGATTATACCAATAAGCCAGAGTTCAAAATATCCTGGAGGCAAAGCTAAAACATGTGGTAGGAATATACAATTTTAGGTACATCAATATTTCTGTGAAGTAGAAAAATGGTTTAACATCGGTTTTAAGTTACTAATTACTGCAGATTATGTATAAGCACTCAATTAACTTAATGTTGAAGGTGAGATCTACAAATATTTAGACTGTGTTTCCTAAATAACTGTAGTTTATTTCTAGTTCCTTATGTATTAATTGTTAAAGTTACCAGACATTTTGCAAACACTTGCACTGCAATAAGCATTTTTCAAATGTTTAAAAACTTTACTTTTCTATATACCTTCTACTGGAGAAGGCAATGGCACCCCACTCCAGTACTCTTGCCTGGAAAATCCCCATGGATGGAGGAGCCTGGTAGGCTGCAGTCCATGGGGTCGAGAAGAGTTGAACGCAACTGAGCGACTTCACTTTCACTTTCATGCATTGGAGAAGGAAATGGCAACCCACTCCAGTGTTCTTGCCTGGAGAATCCCAGGGACAGGGGAGCCTGGTGGGCTGCCGTCCATGGGGTTGCACAGAGTCGGACACGACTGAAGTGACTTAGCAGCAGCAGCAGCATACCTTCTACTATAGATATTAAATTATGTGAAATTTAAACATTTTATACAAATATTTCAAAAGTTTAAACCACACCATAAAGTGGACAGTTGAGAGGGTAATAGATTTATGTTTTGCTTTGTTTTTTCTCTGGATTTTTAATTTCTTATTTATGCTTCATTCTAGTAGATTTGTTGAAGATCTAATTTACTTTTCTTTTTCACATAGCTGTATTTCTCAACTGGTAAAAGTTGAGTAATATATTTGCATCTTAATATTTAATTATTCTATTAATCTCACTTCAAGGTGGAAAGATTATAGTTCATTGACATTGATGAAATAACCTGGATGACTTTCATATAAATAGCAACAAGTATGCACACGAGTTGCATTACATAGTATATTTAACAACACCTCTCAGTCTTTCATAATGGAGATATATCTGAGTGCATTCAGAAAAAAATTGGTTCTGCAAGCTTGGAGGAAGTAATAGTCATTCAACAGAAATCAACTAGCTTTGCATATCAGTCACACATACACATACTCTTACATATTTTCTGAGTGCTCTGTACTGATATCAAAATAGCAAATATATATTTATGAGAATTTATGAAATGCTGTATTCTTTTCAAACATATAAACTCAACGTAATTATGAAATGAACTTTGAGAATATGTGAAAAATGTTGCTTCCTAGATAAGTGAAGATAGAATAAAACCCACAAATTTTATATTGGGTTGGTGTAGTTTTTATTTTCACATTTGTCTCCAAGATGTCATATAATTATTTTTTGTTGTTCATTTTTAGATGGAAGACTGTATTTGAAAAACTACTGTCATGTACTGAATCTTTCCTGTTGAAGAAACCCATGTTATAGTAAAGAACTCTGCAGTCAGACGTTCGTCAGTGGAAAGTTTGGAAAAAAATAAAGTCCTTTTAAGGGAACTTCCTCAATTTTGTGTATTAATGCTCTTTAAAAGTTTAAGTATTCTACAAAAAAAAGGTTTTCCTTTATTGATTTTCATCTGTGGTTCATACCAGAGACCTGAGATGTTTGTAAATGTACAAGTATCAAACTTCATACAGTTAATAACTGCAACTTTGCTGCTGGACACTTGTATACAGTTAAAAGTAGGTCTGAATAAGACCTACCTTTGTTTTTTTAATGGAATGAACCATTTTCCTCTTCTGAAAATTCTGTGTCTGAGCACATCAAGACTCTTGTAGCACTGGTCACCTAGACTTACAGAATTATGTCCTCCAGAAACCAGCAAGAACACTTGGAAATAAACTTGTAGAGGACATAGAGGATTCCTAAAAAATCAGTAAATCACAGAATAATATTGTTACATTCTATTTTAACTCTCTAACTGTGGTTTTTCTCCTGAAGATTTTTGTCCCATGTACTTTCCAAAAGACCAACAAATGGATATTGACAACAACCCCGTGAAATAACATTTTGCATATCTGAAGAGAAGCATTGGATATAAGCCAAAAGGTTTCACTGAAGGTCTTTTTACCTTAAAAAATATATAAATGTAACATGTTTTCATTCCAAACTGGTAGTGGTATAGAGAACTTAAAATGATCAGGATGCTTCTTCTTCAAACTGTTGGTCACATGTACAGTATATAAACATAAAACATACAAGGAAGGTATTATGTATGCAGTAGTATACTAGAGTTTAGGAAAATGAAAATTTTAGAAAATATGTTTTGTCACCCTGTTGGTCAGAAAGACACCTTTCTGGTTTTAACGCATGCAGGCATGTAAATATTTGTCTGGAGTCACAGTATTAATGAATGAGATCTTATGCATCTGGTGACAACAGAACTCTGTGTCAGCCACTTTTATTTGTATATTGAACCCTAGTTAGTGCCCCAAACTGCACTATTGAGAATGGATTGTGGCTGAATAGTAATCAAAACACCAGAAATATTTTTATATGTTAATGTCATATTATGTTAATGTTGCTGAAAGACAAAACCTAACAAACTCTTGATCCTTGATGTATCAGTCCAATACCATGTAGCGCTGAGTGATAAAGTTCAAATGTGTTGTGCTTCCCCCCCTGGTCAGAGGGAAGGGTGCCTATGTGTTATTTTCACTGTCTTCTTGAGAGTTACCATATGTGTTTTCACTTTTGTGCAGATAACTGGAAGTCAAGCTGCAAACAGTGCTTACTACAAGCTGAAGTTACCTTCTCTTTGTTTTTACATACTTTGAGTTACACCTTTAAAGACTGAAATCATGAGTCAGTACAGTTGCTGGACATTTTATGATTTGCTGTCATCTTAAAATTTTATGATCCTAACATTATTTATTACCATAAATAGCAAAATCTTAAATGGCCAAGGAAACTAGCTTAAACATGTTTAAAGATAGTTCTCATTGGCTATTAATGATTTGGTTAAGAAATTAACATTATAGATACACTGGCACTAAGCTTCTATAGTTTTTAGGTCTTCCTTGCAATACTGAAACATATTTCTTTTGTGTAGCTCGCTATTAACCAGCTAAGGCCATTTTTAATACAATAAAAAGGTTATATATGCAGTTCCTATTTTTAGCTTGCTTAAAAGGGAGCAATATTTTTATTTAAAACACTGTTAGTAAGTGCTTTCTAGAAACTTGGTTTTCTAAGCATAATTCTTCCATAAACATTTTTTGTTATTTGAACACAAGAGATTTTATTCCTGTTGTATGTATCTCTTGCTTTTCCCTGTATGCAGTCTTTAAAGGATTATAACACTTAAAATCAGAGGGACTTGTGGCAACCTTTTGAATCATACATTTTTGAAAGCTTTTTTTTAAAAGCCCACAACTTCCATAAGTAGTAATCAGCCATTGCTCTGCTTCTTGCATAGAGTCACCTGTTAAGTAGGTTGAATAGTTTTAAAATACATATTTTCCAGACCTTTGAGAATGCTTTAGTGTTTGGTTCACTATAAAAGGAAATTTTAGAAAGGAATAAAAAAAAAGCTATCAGCTATATGCTAAGAGAGAATCTTACTAACATGTTGTAAATATTACAAGTCAAGAAAGTTATTTTAAGTCTGTAACTTAAGTTTTTTACCCTTTATTAGTTATACAGGTTGGTTTAAAATTCATTTTTTGGTTTAAACAAGTGAAATTGTGCCCATTTTATGGTTTCCATGCTTTTGTAATCCTAAAATTATTAATGTCTAGTTGTTCTATATTATAACCACATTTGCGCTCTATGCAAGCCCTTGAAACAGAACATACTCATCTTCATGTAGGACCTATGAAAATTGTCTATTTTTATCTATATATTTAAAGTTTTCTAAAAATGATAAAAGGTTATTACGAATTTTGTTGTACAAAATCTGTACAAAAATCTGTTTTTACATCATAATGCAAGAATTGGAAATTTTTCTATGGTAGCCTAGTTCTTTGAGCCTGGTTTCAATGTGAGAACCACGTTTACTGTTATTGTATTTAATTTTCTTTTCTTTTCAACAATCTCCTAATAAAACTGTCTGAAATCTCCCAGTGACTTTATTTATAGTTCATCTTTATTAAATTTTGTGAAATGCACAGCATTGAAGGAATATTTACTTTCTAATGGGAGGCATCTAAAAACAACATAAGTCAGCTCTTTACAATATGAAGGGAACAATGCTCAATGATTTTATTTAACATGCAACTGCTTCTATCTCTAATATGAATTACTGCGGTGAAAACATCATAAAAGCACACTCTGTAGTTATTGTTTAACAAGCAGATTTTCCATATTTTGTTTCTTGCCAGCTAAGCAAACTGCCCACATATACATGATTTATTTATGTACATTTTTCAGTTTATGAAGCTGTTATTTGTACCTTTTTCCTTTATATTCTTATATTCCCATGATTCTTATTTCACAAAGCTTTGTGCTGAATAATGTAAAGGAGACATGTTGATGGAACAAAATATATTATTCCCATATCTATAGGAGTGTAGATTTGTAACTCTAACTCAGTGTTTTGTTTTTACTCTCTATCATTGAAAAAAAATGCTTTTAGAAACTTTGCAATTCCAATAGCCTTTAATAATATAAACGTCTTAACTAATCCAAAATGCCACACTTAAGGAAATCACAGATACTCTGTGAATACTCCAAACATTCCCAAAAGAATGGAAAATGATTTTTTTCTGTCTAAAGAAATTATTTCAATGAATTAACAAGTAGTGATAGATCCCTAATAAAACCTCAAATGTTTATGTGACCACTACAAACACATTTTTGTCTTCTGTCCTCACAGGTTTATGTTGGTAAGACTTGTATTAGAATATCATATGGCCTCTGGATGTTAGCGGAATTTGGTAATGACTTAAGGTTTCTCCCCATGTGTTTTCATTGGCATTAGCAAATTTACAATATGAACAAAAGTTATTTATTACTAGAGGAGAGTAATTATAAATAAAAGTTACATGGATTGCATTTTTACAATATGGGGAGTAGAGATGTTAATAGAATTAAAATATTGCAAATGGCATTGTAAATATATCACTTTTCTTCATGTGTAGGCTTGGTGCTAACATTTATCTTTCATATGTACAACTGGTATATAAAAGCTGAACTGATCCTCATTTATTCCTTTAAACAGATTCATTAATAAAGCCTCATTCTGCAGAAAGCACAGTGCTAAGTGTTGTAATGAATGAAAACATAGCTTTGCCCCAGAGGAGTTATAATTTTGTTGGAATAGGAAGTCTTACTTTCAGCAAGATAAGAGTCACTGAATGTCTCCTAGTCTGCCATGGATGCAGAACTAGTGTTAAGAGGGTATTGACTTAGATGCCTTCCTACTAAGTGGTAGCAATCTATATCCATTTTATGCATTCACTTTCTAGCGACTAATGCAAGACAGTTTGCAGGTCAGACAATTCTGCAGAGATTGAGAAGAATATATTTCCCTCTATGTAAAACACCATACTAGTTATTCTTTTTCTGTTACTTTTCATGTATTTCAATCACATCACTCTTCTTGCCAATCCTCACAAACTTTGTGTTTCTTTTAATTTATTTATGTTTAATTAAAGGATAATTGCTTCACAGATTATAGTGGTTTCTGCCACACATCAACATGAATCAGCCATAAATATCCCCTGTGAACCACTCTCCATTCCTTCTGCTCCTCTCAGTGACTCTGCTTCTTTCTCCTCTCATTGCAGGCATACATGTTCCTCTTGATTCCTCTTTTATTCAGGAGCATAAGATCCCACCCATCGAAGCAAACCATTTTCTGTCCTAAGCTAGATTCTCTAAGTTCTGATTGTCTCAAGTCAACGCATGTGGCAGTAAGCTAGCTAGGTACTGCATACATGCATTTGGGGAAGTTGAGAAAATACTGTGTCCAGTTAAATTGGAATTTCTGGGGGTTGGGGCTGCAGCATCAGGATTTTTAGGTTCCTCAGTTCTTTCTGTCCTAAGCTAGATTCTCTAAGTTCTGATTGTCTCAAGTCAACGCATGTGGCAGTAAGCTAGCTAGGTACTGCAATACATGCATTTGGGGAAGTTGAGAAATACTGTGTCCAGTTAAATTGGAATTTCTGGGGGTTGGGGCTGCAGCATCAGGATTTTTAGGTTCCTCAGTTCAGTTCAGTTCAGTCGCTCAGTCGTGTCTCTTTGCAACCCCATGAATCGCAGCACGCCAGGCCTCCCTGTCCACCACCAACTCCCAGAGTCCACCCAAACCCATGTCCATTGAGTCGGTGATGCCATCCAACCATCTCATCCTCTGTCATCCCCTTCTCCTCCTGCCCCCAATCCCTCCCAGCATCAGGGTCTTTTCAAATGAGTCAGCTCTTAGCATGAGGTGGCCAAAGTATTGGAGTTCCAGCTTTAGCATCAGTCCTTCCAATGAATACCCAGCACTGATCTCCTTTAGGATGTACTGGTTGGATCTCCTTGCAGTCCAAGGGACCCTCAAGAGTCTTCTCCAACACCAGAGTTCAAAAGCATCAATTCTTCAGCGCTCAGCTTTCTTTATAATCCAACTCTCACATCCATACATGACCACTGAAAAAACCATAGCCTTGACTAGACTACTTTGTTGGCAAGGTAATGTCTCTACTAATAAGCAGCCAGGTTGAAGATCACTTTCTGGGAGGGTAGCAAGTAACACATAGAGAGTGACTAGCAGGTCTTCTGCTATGGGGTTAACAGGTAGCTAAAATGAGTGGGGTCCCTTGTGAGCTGTACAGCCACTACATAAGCCAACTAATGTTTCTGTAAAATCATTAAAATGATCTAAAATCTGTAAATAATTAACATGTATTTTAAAAGTAATTTCAGTATTGTAAACTTAATGCTGAATTGAATATGAGTTTGCAGTTCTATCAGTCAGATACAATGGAAGTCAATTATTCTTTCTAAATAAAATTACTGTCTAATATGACTTCAGACTAAGTACACAAGGAGGTAAAACTTTCATTTCAATCATCACTGAGACTTCTTTCTTCTGAACGACCTCAGTTCGAGCATTTTTCACAGTCCAAACCATTGGGGGAGAACTCTTCGGATTTTCATTCCTATGATTCAGTTTTTGAGAGGCTTTCCTAAGCCCTTCTCTTTGGAGAGACTCCAGATTTGCGAGAGAAAAACTTACGACACAGTGTGGTATGAGTCTCAGTGTGGGGAAAACAAATAATTTTGTAAATGGGAAGTATAAAGTTATGTGAAAGGAGTAATGTTTCCACGTTTTATTTGTACTGGTAAAATGTCATTCAAGACAAGTAGACTGTGGTAAGTTTCGCATATGGAACATAATACCAGGAGCAACCACTAAAAATGTTGTAACAATATATACCCTTAGTAACAGTGTAGATAGTGGATTAGCTTTCTGATTAGCTTTCTGATAACAAAGTAAATACTTTTGGATAATTCATCAGGAACTTTAAGATACTTTGCTAGTAGTTTCCATCTTCTCTCAGGTACTTTGGTTGTTCTTTTAAACAATGCTAATTCTGGGCCAAACTTGGTCTGCTACTACAGATAAAGATGTTAGTTGATACATCTCTAGCATGATGCATCTCCATTTTCTTTGTATTGAGTGTACTCTTGTCAGTAATATATTTCAAACCTTTATTTTTTTTAAGTAGAAACTGAAATGGCAAATATTAAGTTTTTAGAATTTGTTTTTAATTTAATTTTTCTTCCATATTGGAATATAGTTGATTGACAATGTTATATTCATTTTCAAGTGTACAGCAAAGTGACTCCATTATATATAAAAATACACATATATTTACTTTTCAGATTCCTTTCCCATATAGGCTATTACAGAATATTGAGTAGAATTCCTTGTGCTATATAGTAGATCCTTGATGATTATTTACTTTATATATATATATATATATATATATATAATGTGTGTATGTTAATCTGAAAGTCCTACTTGATCCCTCCCCCCTCAACATTTGTATTTTAGAAATCCCACTGTTAAATTCTATCCCAAGTGTGAGGAGCTGAGTTGATGTCACTCAGCCCTTCTCTTACTAATTCATCTTGTTAGATTTACAAGGAAAATGTGCTCTCATACAGATGGATCTTTTATTTAAGTCCATCTGGTTGTTATGTACCTGGGTTTATTTATGATTAATATTTTTTGGCTCCTTCCATTAATAAATGTTGATGCTTCTTAGTATATGCTTCACAGGCTTTGCTTTTATTTTTCCCACAGATAGCTACTATAAGACAATAGGTACATATCAGCATCTAAATGAATATGGGCAAATTCTTAGAAAATGAAGTTCCCAGCACTGTAAGCAGAACTGGACAAAAATGTAGAATCTGATTTTTAAAAAAAATCCCATAGGCAAATAATCTAATAGAACAATGTATTTTTAGGGTTAAAATGGGAGTTTTCTACCCAAGATGGGAGTAGTAGAAAACACTGAATTGACTAACACAAATGATGCTTTAGCTTCTGGATTTGACAAGTATTTAAAGATATCTCTAGGTTTTGGGGACACCACATCATCCCTGAGGAGTTTTTTCACCTAAAATTGCTTCAGTGCCACCAAATGTACCTCTAATTTGGGCAGACTACTTAGGAGTACTCTTTTGTCTGCTGAATATTCATTGCTCCTACCAGGTGAAATTCCAACCTGAGATAGACACTTGTCTTCTGTGTCCAATAGCTTCAGATACTCTGAGTGGTCCTCTTAAGGTCTCTTCTCTAGACTTTAGATGAGAGACAGATACCCTTCACCCTCTATGGGTGATTGGAGGGAATTGAACCTGGAACAATCCACAATCCTCAGAAACATTTTCACTTCAATTATTCACCTCATTTCTTTAATCAATATGATAATCTGCAGGTGGATGGACAGCTGAGGCCAGAAAATTAGTTTTCAGATAGCTATTTGCAAGTTATGCATGATGACCTTGCATCTTACCTTAGAATATGGTATCCATTTCATTCATTAATTGATTAAATTTTTAAAAATTACTTTAAATTTTTGGAGATAATTATAGACTAAATGCAATTATAAGAATTAATAAAGAGGCATCCCATATACACCACACATTTTCTTCAAGGATCACATTTTGCATAAATATAGTATAGTATCAAAACTGAAAAATAGACTTTGATAACATCTACCGACTTTATTCAGATTTCAGCAGAATTATATGCACTTATTTGTGTGTGTATGTATGTTTAGTTCTACACAATCTTATCACAAGTAAATATTGCTACGAGCACCACCACAGTCAAGATATAGAATATTTCCATCATAGGGCTACCTCATGCTATTTCTTAAATTAATTTTTATTGGAGAATAGTTGATTTACAGTGTTGTGTTAGTTTCTTTGTGTGCTTAGTCACTCAATTGTGTCCAAGTCTTTGTGACCCCATGGACTAGCCTGCCAGGCTCCCCTGACCATGGGGTTTCTCCAGGCAAGAATACTGGAGTGGGTTGCCATGCCCTTCTCCAGGGCATCTTCCCAACCCAGGGATCAAACCAAGGTCTCCTGTGTGGCAGGTGGATTCTTTACTGTCTGAGCCACCAGAGAAGCTCAGTTCTTCTGTAAATGAACTTATTTTTCAAAGCATAATAGAGACACAGAAGTAGAGAACAAACCTCATGCTATATTTTTACAGCTACAATCACTAACCTTTCTCCCTACCTCTGTATAAGTCAGGGTTCCCCATAATCAGTAGTATAAATATACATATACATAGAGAGAAATGTGCATGCTATCTGGCCCTGTGGAGAATGTAGAGCCTTCAAATGTCCCCACTTCTCTTCCTCTGACAGTCCCTGAGGCCTGTAGTGAGGGAGTGGGTGAAATTGCCTCTGATGCAGGTACAGAGTTGGGTCAAATTGGGGCAACCTGTCCACGTGAGTTGCAGCTGTTATTCAGTCCAAAAATTTATACCATCTAGATGGAAACAGAAAGAAATTGCAGGAATCCATGGGCTGAATTCAAAGCAGTTTGACTGGTGATCACTCAGAAGCCTGGGCCATTGCTCTTTGCATTAATAATTGAGTTATTCTAAAAGGATTGACTCTATGACTTGGACAATGAGAAGCTGAGGGGTAAATGATCATGAAACCCTGTGAAGTTCAGCATCAGTCCTTCCAATGAATATTCAGGGTTGATTTCCTTTAGGATTATCTGGTTTGATCTCCTTGCAGTCCAAGAAATCTCAAGAGTCTTCTCCAACACCACAGTTCAAAAGCACCATTTCTTCAGTGTTCAGCCTTCTTTATGGTCCAACTCTTATATCCATACATGACTATTGGAAACTTCAACTATACAGACCTTTTTCAGCAAAGAAATATCTCTGCTTTTAAATATGCTGTCTAGGTTCGACATAGTTTTTCTTCCAAGGAGCAAGTGTCTTTTAATTACATGGCTGCAGGCACTATCTGAAGTGAATTTGGAGCCCAAGAAAATAAAGTCTGTCACTGTTTCCATTATTTCCCCATCTATTTGCCATGAAGTGATGGGACCAGATGCCTTGGATCCCGTGGTAGTTCAGCCAGTAAAGAACCTGCCTGCAATGCAGGAGACCTAGGGTCGATCCCTGGGTCTGGGAGATCCCCTGGAGAAGAGAATGACAATCCACTCAAGTATTCTTTCCTGGAGAATCCCATGGACAGAGGAGCCTGGCAGGCTACAGTCAGAGTAGCAAAGAGTCAGACATGACTCTGTCTAACACCTTCATTGACATATATATATATATATATATATATATATTACATTTTAATTCTGTTTCTAATAATTCAGTATCTAATATTATTGAGGTCTGATTTTGCATTAATTCTATTTCTGATTCTAAATTCTTTCATTTTTTCTTCTCTTTTTAAATTTAATTAATTTATTTTGATTGGAGGTTTATTATTTTACAGTATTGTGGTGGATTTGCCATACATTGACATGAATCAGCCATTGGTGTACATGTGCTCCTACCCTGAAAGCCCCTCCCACCTCCCTCCCCATCCCATACCTCTGGGTTGGCCCAGTGCACCAGCTTTGAGTGCCCTGTTTCATGCATTGAACCTGGACTGGCAATCTATTTCACATATGGTAATATACATGTTTCAATGCTATTCTTTCAAATCATCAAACCCTCGCCTCCTCCCACAGAGTCCAAAAGTTTGGTCTTTATATCTGTGTCTCTTTTTCTGTCTCGCATATAGGGTCATCATTACCATCTTTCTAAATTCCATGTATATGCATTTATATATTTCTTTCTGACTTACTTCACTCTGTATAATAGGTTCCAGTTTCATCCACCTCACTAGAACTGATTCAAATGCATTCTTTTTAATAGCTGAGTAATATTTCATTGTGTATATGTACCACAACTTTCTTATACATTCATCTGCTGATGGACATCTAGGTTGCTTCCATGTCCTAAGTATTGTAAACAGTGCTGTGATGAACACTGGGGTACACGTGTCTCTTTCAATTCTGGTTTCCTAGGTGTGTATGCCCAGCAGTGGGATTGCATATGGCAGTTCTATTTTCAGTTTTTTAAGGAATCTCCACACTGTTCTCCATAGTGGCTGAGTTTGCATTCCCACCAACAGTGTAAGAGTGTTCCTTTTTCTCCACACCCTTTCCAGCATTTATTGTTTGTAGACTTTTGATAGCAGCCATTCTGATTGGCATGAGATGATACCTCACTGTGGTTTTGATTTGCATTTTTTTGATAATGAGTGATATTGAGCATCTTTTCATGTGTTTGTTAGCCATCTGTATGTCTTCTTTGGAGAAATGCCTGTTTAGTTCTTTAGCCCATTTTTTGATTAGGTTGTTTATTTTTCTGGAATTGAGCTGCATGAGCTGCTTGTATATCTTTGAGACTAATTCTTTGCCTGATGCTTCATTTGCTATTATTTTCTCCCAATCTGAAGACTGTCTTTTCACCTTGCTTATAGTTTCCTTTGTTGTGCAAAAGCTTTTAAGTTTAATTAGGTCCCATTTGTTTATTTTTGCTTTTATTTCCATTACTCTGGGAGGTGGCTCATAGAGGATCCTGCTGTGATTTGTGTCAGAGAGTGTTTTTCCATATGTTTTCTTCTAGGAGTTTTATAGTCTCTGGTCTTATGTTTAGATCTTTAATCCATTTTGAGTTTATTTTTGTGTATGGTGTTAGAAAGTGTTCTAGTTTCATTCTTTTATAAGTGGTTGACCAGTTTTCCTAGCACCACTTGTTAAAGAGATTGTCTTTTCTCCATTGTATATTCTTGCCTCCTTTGTCAAATATAAGGTGTCCGTAGGTGCATGGATTTATCTCTGGGCTTTCTATTTTGTTCCACTGATCTATATTTCTGTCTTTGTGCCAGTATCATACTGTCTTGATGACTGTAGTTTTGTAGTATTGTCTGAAGTCAGGCAGGTTGATTCTTTCAGTTCCATTCTTCTTTCTCAAGATTGCTTTGGCTATTTGAGGTTTTTTGTATTTCCATACAAATTGTGAAATTATTTGTTCTAATTCTCTGAAAAATACCCTTGGTAGTTTGATAGGGATTGCACTGAATCTATAGATTGCTTTAGGTAGTATACTCATTTTCACTATATTGAGTCTTCCAATCCATGAACATGGCATATTTCTCCATCTATTTGTGTCATCCTTGATTTCTTTCATCAGTGTTTTATAGTTTCCTATATATAGGTCTTTTGTTTCTTTAGGTAGATTTATTCCTAAGTATTTTAATCTTTTCATCATATTGCTGAATGGGATTGTTTCCCTAATTTCTCTTTCTGTTTTCTCATTGTTAGTGTATAGGAATGCAAAGGATTTCTATGTATTAATTTTATATCCTGCAAATTTACTATATTCATTGATTAACTCTAGTAATTTTCTGGTGGTATCTTTAGGGTTTTCTATGTAGAGGCTCATATAATCTGCAAACAGTGAGAGTTTAACTTCCTTTCCAATGGATTCTTTTTATTTCATTTTCTTCTCTGATTGCTGTGGCTAAAACTTCCAAAACTATGTTGAATAGTAGTGGTGACAGTGGTCACCCTTGTCTTATTCCTGTGAAGTTTTATTTCTTAATAAGTTTTTAAAAATTAGGTTGAATCCATGTTTGTTAAAACTTTGTCAGAATAATTTAAATTCAGGTTTGAGAATGTAGTACTGCATGAAAGAATTTTATTTCCTTATGCCAAGTATCTGAGACATTTAAGTTTAATTTAAATTAACTTTAAATTTAATTTAAAGAAGGGAAGGAAGAAGGGCATTTTCCCAGGGTTTTGTAGGAACCAGTTGCTCATGTTAGGAAAGAGGACCTATGTGTTTTCTTCCTTATGGATTTGAACTTATGGTTTTGGGGGTCTCCCACATGCTAGATAGGAGCATCAGTGAGGCCCTAGCATCCTTGCCTCCACTCCCGAGGAGATGGCTATGTCTTCTTCAGCCTCCTGCCTTTAGAGGTTCTACCCCTCCAGGATTCCTTCCCTTCACCTGCTAGTTTGCACGAGTTACCAGTGAGCTACCAGGTCTGTAGGGGCCTGAGAGAGGTTCTCTGGAGAATCCAAGGAAACTGTGAGCCCAGGAGTTGCCCCTCCTTGGTTTTATCCCTCCCCTTTCTTTTCTCCCTCTTTAGGCCATAATTTCCCTGGTGCCAGCTTCTTTTCCTCCTGGGCCATCCTCATGCCTGGGCTCTCTGCTGCAGATTGTGCCAGCTTACAATAGGCCACTGGTAATGTCAGGGGGTTCTCTGCAGGCCCAAAGCTGAAGAAGTGAGGGCAATAATTTCTGCCTCCACCCTGGCTTGCTCAAAACCCTAGGGCACCATCCCTAAGGGAGAAGGTCTATAGATGCCATATTTGAATTCCATTACTTTAAGATCTGGAAAGTTAAACTAGCTGGAACTATTGTTTTGCTTCCTAATCTAAGTACCTGTGGCCCTTGGACAAGCCTTTTCGAGAAGTAGTTTATTTTGCTTTACATGGTAGATCTGTATAAACCAAATGCTATTTTCAAAGCATTTGGACTGCTGACCATTTAAAAGCAGCCTGTGATTGCTTCTTTTGTAAAGCAAGCAACCTCCCTCTACTTTAGCTGTTTTGACAATTTGGATTTTCACATATTGGGCTTACCCAGAGTGGGACACACCTCTGCAGTGGTTGACCCTGGGTAGACATCTGCATCTGTGTTGTGTGTGTGGTGTGGCTGATCAGTAGGTGAGTATTCCTGAGTGTGTGAGTGAAGCCACTCCCAGGCTGGTGCTCTCCTCCTGTGCCCGGTGACTGCCCACTGGCAGCTCCAGCTGCCCTTCACCCCCACCTGCTGCCAAAGTCCCTGTGCTAATGGGATTACAAATACAAAAAGTGGAAAAATTTTTTCGTAAACTTTGTTTTATATTAAAAAAATCCATAAGTCTGTGTGTGTTAAACATGAGGTCCTGCCTCTGTGGCTGTGTTTGAAAAAATAAAGTTTTATTAGAATAAAAAAAATAAATAAAAAAAATAAATTAACTTAAAACTCCTAACTTGTAGTTTCTTAGTTCATAGAGATAGTGCAAATCTAAGTAATCATTTCCAAAGACATGAGGGTGAACCTGATTCTCCTGAACTCTCACATAAAGCTTTCCTTCTCTACCCAGGGCCACAGCTAATACAATTTTTTTTCTGACATCTGTCTTGGGTCTTTTTTATTTGAACCTTTTCAATGAGTATATATTCATTTAAATTCTAGCTTTATGGTAAGTTCTACAGTCTAATTTTATTTCATATCCCTAATAATCATGACCATTGAAGCTGAAACTCTGTTACCATGCATTTTTAGATGGCTCAAAGATTAACCATAGCTTTGCTTTTCCAGTTGCTGCTGCTGCTAAGTCATTTCAGTTGTGTCTGACTCTGTGTGACCCCAGAGAGGGCAGCCCACCAGGCTTCACCATCCCTGGGATTCTCCAGGCAAGAACACTGGAGTGGGTTGCCATTTCCTTCTCCAATGCATGAAAGTGAAAAGTGAAAGTGAAGTCACTCAGTCGTGTCCCACTCTAGCGACCCCATGGGACTGCAGCCCACCAGGCTCTTCCGTCTACGGGATTTTCCAGGCAAAAGTACTGGAGTGGGGTGCCATTGCCTTCTCTGTGCTTTTCCAGTAGACATGTATAAATGTGAGAGTTGGACCATAAAGAAGGCTGAGAGCCAAATAATTGATACTTTTGAACTGTAGTGCTGGAGAAGACTCTTGAGAGTCCCTTGGACTGCAAGGAGATCAAACCAGTCAATCCTAAAGGAAATCAATCCCTGAATATTCATTAGAAGAAGTGATGCTGAAGCTCAAGCTCCAATATTTTGGCCATCTGATGCAAAGAGCCGACACACTGGAAAAAACCCTGATGCTGGGAAAGATTAAAGGCACAGGGAGAAAGGGATGACAGACGATAAGGTGGTTGGATGGTATCACCAATTCAAAGGACATAAGTTTGAGCAAACTCCAGAAGACTGTGAAGGACAGGGAAGCCTGGTATGCTGCAGTCCATGGGGTTGCAAATAGTTGGGCACAATTGAGTGAGTGAACAATGAGCAACAGCATAGACAAACTAGGTCTTCCACTCTTGGACACTTTCTGAAGGTCTTCTCTTTTATTCTGAATCAGAGTGAAACCCTATGTTTTAAATATTTAATCCAGCATTTGTTGGTTTTGTGTTTGAAGCAAGGATGGTTCAGTGTGTTGGACTATTATTACCAGAAATTAATACTTACTATGTAAAAGTTAATTGTCAAACCCCTGAAATACAACTTATACTTACAAACATTAATCAATCAATTAACAGTTGTTTAACATTCATATACTATGTTCTCGTTATAAGGAATTAATGCAATGTGTAAAATTCTTAGTGTAACTTCAAGAATACAATATTTATTGAACAATGTCAATTACTATTATTAAGATAATACTAATTGCTATTATTAAGATATCAAAAACAATCTTGGAACCTCAGAGAACATATATGCTACAATAAAATAAAAGGCTAGGATATAAATATTATATGTTGATTGAAATTCTAGAAAAGATAATGAATATGTATAACCTTAATATGTACCTTTTCACATTGAAAATATTTGACACAATATTTACATATATAAACCCTTAATAAAAAATATATATCCAAATGTCATATCTTATTGACGGTATAACAAAGTTTTTATCTTCTTTATGATTTTTTAGGATTATCCAATTTGAAAAAGAACACATTACTTTTTTTCCATCAGCATGTTATGAGAATGTATTGATGCTTTTTGAGTATTTACAATTCTATTTTGCTATTATTCTTGGTCAAGTCAAGCATGATCTAATGCAATATTTAATTTTTTTTCTTCCCTCTTCCTCTTACCTCCCTGCCTCCCTTCTTCCCTTCCTTTCATCCTTCCTCCCTTTTCTTTCTTTCTTATAGAACTTGGAAACAGTGGATAACTTACCTATCTTTTTATGTAAAATATAAGAATGTTACAAAATAATTTTTAATTTCTTATTGATCTGCATATTATTATTGCTATATGGTGTGTCACAGCCTATGTTCTGAACTACAACATTACATGGTTTTTATTTTTGTCGAAACAGTCAACTACATTTTACTTTAAATAATAAGACAAAATGTCTAATATTTACTTACAGAGTTATCATTTCCTATTAGCGTCATTCTTTAGCAAGCCTTTTTTAGCCAGTATCATTTCTTTTCTGCCCGAGGACTTCATTTAACATTTCTTTTAGTGTGTGTCTGCTGGTGATTTTTTTTTTCCACTTTAGTATGTCTCAAATGCCTCTTTGCTCTCATTTATGAAGTGTATACCCATAAGTATAAAATTCTAGATTGATAGCCCTTTTAAAAGTACTTTGATTTTGTTGCTTTATTGTCTTCTCACTCACATTGTTTCTGACAAGAAATCTGTGGTATTCCTTATCTTTATTTGTCCATAATGTTTCTTTTTTCTTTCTGGATGCTTTTAAAATGTTTTCTTTATTACATCTTCTGTGCAATTTGATTATGATATACCTTTGTGTAGTTTCCTTTACATATTTCTCATGTTTAAGGTTGGGCTGCCGTCTATGGGGTCGCACAGAGTCGGACACAACTGAAGTGACTTAGCAGCAGCAGCAAGGTTTGTTAAGAGTCTTAGATCTGTTGATTTATAGTTTTTATTAGGTTTGAGACATTTGGAGCCATTATTTCTTGTAATGCTTTTCTTCATCCCTTTCTCCTTCCTTCAAGTATTCTAACTGCATGTACATTAGACTGCTTGAAGTTGCCCCACTCTCCATGCTGTGTTTGGCAAATTTTTCTTTAGAATTTTATTTTTTAAAACTTTTACTTTGTATTGGAGTATAGTCAAATATCAATGTTGTGATAGTTTCAGATGAACAGCAAATGGACTCAGCCATACATATACATATATCCATTCTGCAACTTTTAATCTTCTCTTAATCTCATCTAGTGATATTGTATCTCAGACATTTTTGTGTTATTTTCTAGAATGTTGATTTGGGTCCTTTAAAAAATGCATTCCATATCTTAATATGTTCAACATTTTGGAATGTATGCAATATAATTATACTGTCTTAATCCCTTGTCTTCTGATTATAAGATCTACCAGCTTTTTATAGTTGTAAACTGATTGATTTTTCTCCTCCTTATATTTCAAGATTTCTACTTCATTGCACACCTGGTAATTTATTATTATATACAAGTCATTGTTAATTTTACTGTATTAGATTCTGGGTATTTTAAATTCCTATAGACTTTCTTGAATTTTGTTCTTGGATGATGTGTCAGAGTGCTTAGAACCAGGCAAAGTTTCAATGATTCTCTAGGAAAACACACATGGCTCGACATATGTCATACATGTGCCTGAAATTTACCATGAAGGAAGAAAAAACAAAAAGTAAAATCAGCAAAGAAGAAAGTCACATGGGGCAGAGATTGAAGGAAACCAGGGCCAGGTTTTTAAGGGTCCTCCCAGAGAGGAATCACAAAGGACATTCATAAAGCCCCCAGCAATGAGTTGTGACAGCATAAATGAAAACATTTTCAACCAGGGAAGCACTCCCAGTCCATCAAGTACCCAAATCCCCTAGTCCCAAGTGAAAGGAAGATGTGCGACATAAGCCATGTTTTTGTTCAACCAGTTTAGGCACAGTTAGTCACTCCTATCAGTTTATGGTAAGAACTCTTTCCCAAACCTAACTTCCTGGATGCCAGTCTATGCCACCCTTGCATGCAGGTCTTTCAAAAGATAGCAGTCAGGACTTCTATATTAACTCTTTTCTCCACAGATGCTATTATGTTACTCAGAAACAGTTTTGTTCTTTCCAATCTTAATTTGAATTTTTCTTGGTGGGACTGCAACACTGTTTGGTTAGTGGTGAATTATTTCCCACTACTGAAACCAGACACTTTGAATACTTTACCTAATAGTGCATAAACTCTAAGTTTTAGAGTCTGGCTTGTAGGAATAGGCACTCTTTCACAGACTAGTGAGTCTCAGGTACAGTCCCATCTTATTTTGTGGATGTTTTCTTTGTCAGCCTCACATAATGTTGCTGAAAACTCAAAAGAAATACTCTATAGGTATCCTAAGTCTCTCTCTGTACATCTCTTTCTTTGCTGATACTCTGTCCTTTGAATGGGCTTCCCTTGTGGCTCAGCTGGTAAAGAGTCTTCCTGCAATGTGGGAGACCTGGGCTCGATCCCTAGGTTGGGAAGATCCCCTGGAGAAGGGAACAGCTACCTACTCCAGTAGTCTGGCCTGGAGGTCTGTGTAGTCCATGGTGTCACAAAGAGTCACACACGACTGAGTGACTTTCATTTTTACTGTCCTGTGAACTCAGATTGCTTTGTTCTCCCCACAGTCTGCGCTTCATCTCCTCAGTCAGAAAGTCCTGCAGGCTGTGCCTATTTTTCCTCCTTGTGACTCAGCCTGAAAACTTTCTCCATGTAGTAAGCCTTAGCAATCTAAAGGCTTCTCTTTTTATTCCTTTCTCTCAGAGATCACTGTCTTTTATTGCCAAATGTCTATCTATGTCTTGAAAACTTTGTTTCATGTATTTAGCATGTTTGTTATTTTAAGGCTGAAGGATAAATCTGGTCCCTATTATTCTACCTTGGACAGAAGCTAAGATTTCTCAGGAAAGATGAATTTAAGTAGTTACCTGTCATAGTATAGCATAAGAAAGATAGATTTAAATAGTCTCATTTTGAGGTCTATTATTATGTCAGCCTCCAGTTAGACTATCCTTTCTTTTTATTAGAATGTCTTCTTTTTTCTACCCTTGATGATTCCCGTGCTTAATCATCTGAACATTTTTTAGCAATGCTAGCTCTTATTTAGCTCTCGTACAAAGTTTTCAGATTCGCTCTGTGTCAAGTACTGTGTATTCCAGAAGCTTTGAGTGCTGTGATTTTTTTTGCCCAAAATGTATCATTTTTTAAACTAACACTTTACTTAAACTATACAGTATAGCTAGACCATCACCTTCTCTGTCCTATCTTTGTCTTATTATCTTCTCTTAACCTTAATTATGAATCGGGTCAGGTGGTAACTTGACCTTGATCATTTTTAAGTGATCCCTCCTGTTCAACAAAGGTCACAACTCTTCTTGACTCTCTCACAAGGCATTGTACTCTATGATTATATCTAAAATTATTTATAATGCTTTTTAAAACTTATTTTCATTGAAAGTGAAGCCTGCATGAAAATAAATTTTGTCTTCTTGTTTTTTTATTTATGTCATAAATCTCAGCCTTGGGAATGATTTCTAATATTTGATTAATAAACATTTGCTAAAATCATTATCAAATTTTGAGCTGAATTTTCTATTATCTAATGTAAACTCTTATTTTATATATGAAAATAATCATGACGTCCAATGAACAACAGTGTAGTTTTGTAAAGCATCCAGAAAAGAACATGTGGTGAAGCTTCCTTGTCAGGATGGATCAGTGAAGGTAGTAAAGGTGAGGGATAAGCACAGAGCTGACAATATGGCCTATGTAAGGGAAGAGGAGGTGAAGCTGTCAATACTTGGAGAGCACATGGCATTGGCAAGAATAAAACAACACAGTTCTGTGCCTTATGAAATCTTAATCTTAGTATTAAGAAATGGTATGGATTTAACAGAAAAAGGAAATATTAAGTGTACCCCAATGTTCATGGCAGCACTGTTTACAATAGCCAGGACATGGAAGCAACCTAGATGCCCATCAGCAGATGAATGGGTAAGAAAGCTGTGGTACATATACACAATGGAGTATTACTCAGCCATTAAAAAGAATACATTTAAATCAGTTCTAATGAGGTGAATGAAACTGGAGCCTATTATACAGAGTGAAGTAAGCCAGAAAGAAAAACACCAATACAGTATACTAACACATATATATGGAATTTAGAAAGATGGTAATGATAACCCTGTATGCGAGACAGCAAAAGAGACACAGATGTACAGAACAGTCTTTTGGACTCTGTGGAGAGGGAGGGCGGGGATGATTTGGGAGAATGGCACTGAAACATGTATAATATCATATATGAAATGAATCGCCAGTCCAAGTTCAATGCATGATACTGATTGCTTGGGGCTGGTGCACTGGGATGACCCAGAGGGATGGTACAGGGAGGGTGGAGGGAGGGGGGTTCGGGAAGGGGAACATGTGTATACCTGTGGCAGATTCATTTTGATGTATGGCAAAACCAATAAAATATTGTAAAGTAATTAACCTCCAATTAAAATAAATAAATTTATATTTTAAAAAATAATTAAAAAAAGAAAATATTAAGAAGAGGTGGCAAGAATACATAGAAGAACTATTCAAAAAAAAATCTTCAAACTCCAATGGTGTGATCACTCACTTAGAACCAGACATCCTGGAATGCAAAGTCAAGTGGGCCTTATGAAACATCACTACAAACAAAGCTAGTGGAGGTGATGGAATTCCAGTTGAACTATTTCAAATCCTGAAAATGATGCTGTGAAAGAGCTGAACTCAATATGCCAGCAAATTTGTAAAACTAAGCAGTGGCCACTGACTGGAAAAGGTCGGTTTTCATTCCAATCCCAAAGAATGGCAATGCCAAAGAATGCTCAAACTATCACACAATTGCACTCATATCACATGCTAGTAAGTAACGCTCAAAATTCTCCAAACCAGGCTTTAGGAATACATGAACCGTGAACTTCCAGATGTTCAAGCTGGTTTTAGAAAAGGCAAAGGAACCAGAGATCAAATTGCCAACATCTGTTGGATCATCAAAAAAGCAAGAGAGTTTCAGAAAAACATTTACTTCTGCTTTATTAACTATACCAAAGCCTTTGACTGTGGGGATCACAACAAACTGTGGAAAATTCTTCAAGATGTGAGAATACCAGACCACCTGATCTGCCTCCTGAGAAATCTGTATGCAGGTCAGGAAGCAACAATTAGAACTGTACATGGAACAACAGACGGGTTCCATTAGACAAAGGAGTATGTCAAGGCTGTATATTGTCACCCTGCTTATTTAACTTATTTGCAGAGTACATCATACGAAATGCCAGGCTGGATGAAGCATAATTTGGTTTCAAGATTGCCGGGAGAAATATCAATAACCTCAGATATACAGATGACACTACTCTTATGGCAGAAAGCGAAGAACTAAAGAGCTTCTTGATGATAGTGAAAGAGGAGAGTGAAAAACTCTGGCTTAAAACTGGTTTTAAAACTCAACATTCAGAAAACTAAGATCACAGTGACAGACTTTATTTTGGGGGGCTCCAAAATCACTGCAGATTGTGACTGCAGCCATGAAATTAAGACACTTGACCCTTGGAAGAAAAGCTATGACCAACATAGACAGCATATTAAAAAGCAGAGACATTACTTTCCCAACAAATGTCCGTCTAGTGAAAGCTATGGTTTTTCCAGTAGTCACGTTGGATGTGAGAATTGGACTATACAGAAAGCTGAGTGCTGGAGAGTCCCTTGGACTGCAAGGAGATCCACCCAGTCTATCGTAAAGAAAATTAATCCTGAATGTTCATTGGAAGGACTGATGCTGAAGCTGAAACTCCAATACTTTGGCCACCGGATGCAAAAAACTGACTCATTTGAAAAGACCCTGATGCCGTGAAAGATGGAAGGCAGGAGGAAAAGGGGATGACAGAGGATGAGATGGTTGGATGGCATCACTGACTCAATGGACATGAGTTTGAGTAAACTCCAGGAGTTGGTGATGGCCAGGGTAGTCTGGCATAGTGCAGTCCGTGAGGTTTCGAAGAGTTGGATAAGGACTGAGTGACTGAACTAAACTGAATCTTAGTATATTTTGTATCGTCTATATGACCCTACAGAAAAAATAGGAAAATTTGAGTCATGTATTTTAGAATGAATACAAATAATAATTATAATAATAGAAATATTTGACATCTATTGCACATTTACTCATGAATTTTATGGTAAGCATTCTCCAAAGAATTTGATACATAAGACTTCCTTTAAGCCTCACAATAAACCCTGAGGTACGTACTTTGTATCCATGTTTTCAAGTTGAGAAAGAGAAGTCAAAGAGATTAACAAATTGCTTTGTGTTCATGCAGCTAGTAAACATCAAAGCCAAGATGAGATCTTTACAACCAAAGATGTTAACTATTAGTTTATAATAGTCATGAATCACTGACTCTTGATAGAAAAAGTAGAAAACCCAGATCAAATTTCCTTAAGAAAAAAAAAAAAAAGGATAGGGGATTATTTTAGCCTCTGATAATTTGATTTAGGGCTTCAGTGATGTAATCTGGATGCAATTAAAAAAGAAATCTTACAAGTCTTCCTCTTGTTTTCTTCTTTTTTTTAAGATCTGCACAAACCATAATTCCTTCATGCAGTTTAGTCCTCCATTCAGCTAGGTCCATTGATAGAAAAATATAATTTTTTCTTTACCAACAGCGTGAGTAAAATAGCAAATTTTCTCACCAAAACCAAAATGTATCTCCTTCCATAATGTAATGTAATTGCAGATAAACTTTTTTTTTTTTAAGATCAAACAGTCTCTAATGAAGCATGTGACTGAATCCAAAGCCAGTGGATTGAGGATAGAGCTTATATAGGCAACTTCTTGGTTGGCCCATTGAATCTCCCATACAATCCTTTGTACTCTCTTTAGAAATATGCATCACCCTCTGAACAAAACTGAAAGACATATTTGATGATGGAATGTCTTGTTTTTGCCTGAAATATATATTTTATAATATAGTTTGAAATGATATATTTCAAAGTATATATTTAAAAATAATATATTTTCCTGAAATATAATACCCTTTTTATCATTCACCTGTTTGCTTGGATAAGAGTTAATTTTATTTTTAAAACCATCATAAAAGTTAGTGTTACTTAAAAAACAGAATAGCTTTTGGTTTGACCTTTATGCTTTATTGATCTGTCCAATTTGGGTAAGAGGAAATACGACTGTGATTAATTTAAGTCTTGAGGTCACTCTTAGGCTAGAGCAGACTCAAACCCAGCTAAATTGCTTGGATTCAGAACTGAAGAAGGGAGATCTTTTACTATAGATGTACTTTAGCTTTTTTTTTTTTTTTTTTCTTCAACCAGCAAAAACAAGCAACAGAGTGGTAGATTATCTGTAGTAAAATTTTTGAAGAGAGGATCATCAGATAGTCATATTTTAAGTTTATATAATCATCCATGGCTTATTGACACATACTATCTCATTTTATTTTTTAAGCTCTTGTGAATTGTGTAATATAAGTCATCTTATTCCCAATTACAGTGAGGACAGATTTTGAGAAACATTTAGGATATTTTTATTTACCAAGCATCTGCAAATTTGAGTGCAGGTAGGTTTTTTAATTCATTTGAGTGAAGCTGTATGTGACTAAGATAAAAGAAGTGATACTAAATAGGAAATAGTTTGATTTCTACTTGCTTACTTTCTCTTCTAGGGAGAAACAAGTTCAGCTTCTTGGCTCCTCAGTTTTCTGGCTTGCAATATCCAGGTAACTGGTAAAGGTGAAAAAATAACAAAGATAAAGATTATGAACTGAGGATAAATAAGGAAAAAATGAGGGAGAAGGGGATAGAGTGGGCAGTGGTAGAGGAGAGTACAAGTTGGGGGAAAAACGGACAAATGAAAGGCAGAAATACCGGGAGGGTTTTGGTGGTTTTCATAATGAAGGGGAAGAGGAAAGGCAGCTGCAATTTAAGAACAAGATGAGCAGGTAGTAAATATCAAAAAGGAGCATTTTTAGGTTGTTTTTATCACACTATGGGCACAGTGTAATACTCAAATTGTTTAAATTGCTTTCAGTTGTGTGCCAGAAGCGATTTTATGTCTGTATTAAGTATATTCAGCTTATATTAGACTTAATTATATTAGAAAAGTCAGTGTATGTATTTGAAAGTTAATCAGTCCTAAGGCATGAGGCCAACCAGCCATCTCATCCTCTGTGTCGCCCCTTCTTTTTCTCTTCCTTCTTGCTCTTTTCCATGAGTCCACTCTTCGGCATGAGGTGGCCAAAGGACTGAGTGTTCTAGTTGAAGCTCATTCCTTCAGAAGAAATCCCCGGGCTGATCTCCTTCCAGAATGGATGGTTGGATCTCCTTGCAGTCCAAGGGACTCTCAGGAGTCTTCTCCAACACACAGTTCAAAAGCATCATTCTTCAGCACTCAGCTTTCTTCACGTCCAACTCTCACATCCATAACATGACCACTGGAAAACCATAGCCTTGACTAGACGGACCTTTCTTGGCAAAGTAATGTCTCTGCTTTTGACTATGCTATCTAGGTTGTCAGTAACTTTCCTTCCAAGGAGTAAGCATCTTTTTAATTTCATGGCTTGCAGTCACCATTTGCAGTAATTTTGGAGCCCAGAAAAATTAAATCTGACACTGTTTCCACTGTTTCCCGATCTATTGTGCCCATGAAGTGATTGGACCAGATGCCATGATCTTCATTTTCTGATGTTGAGTCTGAATGTTTATAGTCAACTTTTTCACTCTCCACTTTCACTTTCACAAGAGCTCTTTTAGTTCCTCTCACTTTCTGCCATAAGGGGTGGTGTCATCTGCACATCTGAAGGTATTGATATTCTCCCGGCAATCTGATTCCAGCTTGCATTTCTTCCAGTCCAGTATTTCTCATGATTACTCTGCATATAAGTTAAATTAACAGGGTGGGACAAATACAGCCGTGACAAACTCCCTTCTCCTAGTTGGAACCGTCTGTTGTTCCATGTCCATTTCTAACTGTTGCTTCCTGACCTCATACAAATTTCTCAAGGAGGCAGATAGGTGGTCTGGTATTCCCATCTCTGTCAGAATTTCATCTCCACAGTTTCTTGTGATCCACACAGTCAAAGGGCTTGGCATAGTCAATAAGCAGAATAGAGTTTCTGGAACTCTCTTTGCTTTTCCATGATCCAGCGGATGTCAGAAATTTGATCTCTGGTCCTCTGCCCTTTCTAACCAGCTTGAATATCTGGAAGTTCATCACGGTTCACATATTGCTGAAGCCTGACTTGGAGAATTTCGAAGCATTACTTTACTAGCGTGTGAGATGAGTGCAATGTGGGGTAGTTTGAGCATTCTTTGGCATTGCCTTTCTTTGGGATTGGAATGAAAACTGACCCTTTCCAGTCCTGTGGCCACTGCTGAGTTTTCCAAGTTTGCTGGCATATTGAGTGCAGCACTTTAATAGCATTGTCTTTCAGGATTTGGAATAGCTCAACTGGAATTCTATCACTCCACTAGCTTTGTTTGTTGTGATGCTTTCTAAGGCCACTTGACTTCACATCCAGGATGTCTGGCTCTAGGTCAGTGATCACACCATTGTGATTATCTGGGTCGTGAAGATCTTTTTCTACAGTTCTTCTGTGTATTCTTGCCATCTCTTCTTAATATCTTCTGCTTCTGTTAGGTCCATACCATTTCTGTCCTTTATCAAGCTCATCTTGCATGAATGTTCCTTCGGTATTCTGATTTTCTTGAAGAGATCCCTAGTCTTTCTTCTGTTTGTTTTCCTCTATTTCTTTGCATTGATCGCTGAAGGCTTTCTTATCTCTTCTTGCTAATCTTTGGAACTCTGCCTTCAGATGTTTATATTCTTTCTCTTCTCCTTTGCTTTTTGCTTCTCTTCTTTTCACAGCTATTTGTAAGGCCTCCCAGACAGCCATTTTGCTTTTTTGCATTTCTTTTCCATGGGGATGGTCTTGATCCCTCCTTGTACAATGTCACGAACCTCGTTCCATAGTTCATAGGCAACTCTATCTGTCAGATCTAGGCCTTAAATCTATGTTCTCACTTCCCTGTACAATCATAAGGGATTTGATTTAGGTCATAGCTGAATGGTCTAGTGTTTCCCTACTTTCTTCAATTTAAGTGAATTTGCAATAAGGAGTTCATGGTCTGAGCCACAGTCAGCTCCGGTCTTGTTTTTGCTGACTGTATAGAGTTTCTCATCTCTGGCTGCAAAGAATATAATCAATTGATTTCAGTGTTGACCATCTGGTGATGTCCATGTATAGAGTCTTCTCTTTGTGTTGTTGGAAGAGGGTATTTGTTATGACCAGTGCATTTTCTTGGGCAAACTCTATTAGTCTTTGCCCTGCTTCATTCCGTATTCCAAGGCCAAATTTGCCTGTTTCGGTGTTTCTTGACTTCCTACTTTTGCATTCCAGTCCCCTATAATGAAAAGGACATCTTTTTTGGGTGTTAGTTTCTAAAAGGTCTTGTAGGTCTTCATAGAACGTTCAATTCAGCTTCTTCAGTGTTACTGGTTGGAGCATAGACTTGGATTACTGTGATATTGAATGGTTTGCCTTGGAAACGAACAGAGATCATTTTGTCATTTTTTGAGGTTGCACCAAGTACTGCATTTCGGACTCTTTTGTTGACCATGATGCCACTCCATTTCTTCTGAGGGATTTTGCCACAGTAGTAGATATAATGGTCATCTGAGTTAAATCACCCATTCAATCCATTTCAGTTTGCTGATTCCTAGAAACGTGACAATTCACTCTTGCCATCTCTTGTTTAACCACTTCCAATTTGCCTTGATTCATGGATCTGACTTCCAGGTTC